>NC_133324.1:609623470-609923470 GCF_042186555.1 Aquarana catesbeiana | reverse complement strand
AACAAATGTTTTTTGTCGGACTTTCCGACCGTGTGTACACAAGTCCGTTGGACAAAAGTCCACGCGTGCTCGGAATCAAGTATGAGTCGGAAGCGCTCGGTCTTGTAAAACTAGCATTCGTAATGGAGATATCACGTACTTCTTGTACGTCACTACGTTCATAATTGTTGGCCAACATTTGTGTGACCGTGTGAATGCAAG
This sequence comes from Aquarana catesbeiana, assembly GCF_042186555.1. NCBI lineage: Eukaryota > Metazoa > Chordata > Amphibia > Anura > Ranidae > Aquarana > Aquarana catesbeiana. The sequence goes on along the minus strand of NC_133324.1, from coordinate 609,923,269 downwards.
ACAAGTTGGAGCCAACATCCTTCGAACAAAAATCCATGGTTTTGTTGTCAGAAAATCCGATGGTCTGTACGCGGCATTAGAGTGGGAAGGATAGAATTCCCTTCCACAGTTGGTGGTGTCAGTGGGGAGTATAGATAAATTCAAAATCTTTTAGATATGTTTTTTAGAAAACACAATGTACAGGGATATTGAAAATGGTAGCGACATAAACACACACAATATGTTTTGCCCCTTCACCCCTCTTATACTTACCTGAGCCCAATCTCGATCCAGCGCTGTGCTCCACTGTAGCGTTTCTCTTATTCTTAAAGGCACCCCAAACTTAGTGCAATTCTGCTGCAATTGTTGCACGATAGAATCGCACGGCAAACACAGCAAATCTAATGTTTAAAAATTGTGCTAAGCTTGTCAACCAAAAAGAAGCACAAGCTTCCTTTGGGCAACAAACGCACATAGGGCAGCACATTGAAGTGAATGAGCTGCCCTATGCAAGACACACAGAAACGCATGTAAATTGTGTTTTCAGAATTGCAAGCGGGAGCGTTTGTTCCTGCAATCCGACATCTGAATGAGGCCTAAAGGATAACTTCAACTTTTGTAAAAAAAAAATTATAAATGCACATCATTTTGCAGGTAAAAAAATTTACATTTGCAATTTTTTTACACTGAAACCTGTAAAGAATTGGACCCGCGATCCAATCAGCAGACCATTCCTGAAGTGCAGGAAGTGTGACTGAACTACAAGCAATCACCAGCGCCCTCACTAGGGGTTCCACCTTTACTTCAAGCCAAACCCAAACACTTTACTGGCGCACGTTTTTTTTTTTTTCTTTGTAGTATAGTATAGACAATAGGATTGTAAAAGACCTTGAACACCTTTGGGTGGCTTAAAGAGAGTAGTAACACTGTGTGCTGTGTACGCCACGGCGGACAGAGGGTGTAGCCACTTTGCATTAACCGCGGAAGGGGCCTAAATTAGCCCACCCTACCTACATTACCCCTTACTATCCACTGCAACCCAACCTTCCACTGACAGTCCAAAGTAGCCCATGCTACCTATAGCAACCCACAATATCAACACCACACCAAAGTGGCCCATTCTTTCTACAACACCCCAAATCAGTCCATCATATCCAAGGCACCCCAAAATGGACCACCCTAACCACAGCACCACAAAGAACCCCACACCAACGGGATGGACAGTGAGGGAGGGGGATAGGCAGGGGGACAGATAGAGGGAGAGTGGGATGGACAGGGGGACAATGGGATGGACAGGGGGACAGTGGGATGGACAAGGAGGCAGCGGGATGGACAGTGAGGCAACGGGATGGACAAGGGGACAGCAGGATGGATAGGGGGATGGACAGGGGGAAAGTGGGACTCAGGAGACACACAGACAAGGAGAAGAGGGGTCCTTTAGCTAGTGGTGGTCTGTCCTGAGAAATGCCTGCCATTTTTGGCCACTTAAAGCTATGATATGTAAACTCTGCAGATCAGTGAGGGGACAGAAGGCAGCAGTAGTAGAGAGGGAAGTGCTGGCAGTGTGAGGTCACTGGAGTCTCTGCTGGGGACAGAGATGAGACACATTGCTGACGGGCACTGGGGACATCTCACCGGGAAGTATGCTGTCAGAATAATGTGTCCGGGTGTCTGGCAGTCGGAAACTCAGGCACGTAATGCAAAAACCGGACAGGTGGCAACCCTAGCCCTCACAGTTCATTGAGAGCTAGAATCTGTCTGCCTTGGGCTGTTTTTACATTGTGACAGCAGGTGCAGAGGATCCCCTGCCCGCTGTCACAATGGGGGGATTAGAGGGGTGCATTTTAGTAACATGTTACACGTCACACCCTAAATACTTGCATGCAATTTAGGGATAAATTATTGCCCCTGGGCATCAATGTTTGCATCTAAGGATGATCATCCAAGCTTAACCACAGGTAACAGTTGCATGTGCATTTGCCCAAGAACATATCTGGCCACAGCCAACTTGTCATTCATTCACATGAGAAAAATGGCTACAGCTAAAAGTAAACACTGGTGATTATGTCTGCATTATTCCACTAATCCTTGCTGCTAGAATTCGCAAACCAGTTCTAATCACCCATGTGAATGAGACCTTAAAGACCTGTAAAGACCCTTACAGACTACTTTTTGCTACAGGTAGGCCTATAATAAGGCTTTCCTGTAGCTTACCTTGGATATCTCCTAAACCTGCACAGTTTAGGAGATATCCCCTGTATTTGCATGTGCCGACGTCATTGGCACATGCGCACTGAAGCAATGGCACGTATGTCCCGTTTGCTTCAGTGAGTGTGACGTTTCCGGCGGCTCCCGCACGCATGTGCGGGAGTGACATCATTGCGGCTCTGGCCAATCACAGCCCCAGAGCCGCGATACCCGGAAGTAACCCCCGGGAGTCATGTTGCCGGCTGGTGCTGTGTACAGGCACTGCAGTGAGGGCTTCGATCTCAGGTGAGTATTACATAATGAGCTAGTAAGCTATGCATACTAGCTCATTATGCCTTTGTCTTGCAGGTGTTATTTTTTTTTTCAAAGTGGGTTTACAACCACTTTAAAGTACAACTAAAGGCAAAACTTTTTTTTTTTTAGATTTGGATATAGTGGGGAGTGATTAGAACACTTCTCAGCTTTTATTGCATTCTGAGTCTCTGTTAGGTAGATTCACCCTCTCTATTTGTCCTGTTTACCATTATCATAGAAAGTGAACGTTAAAGAAATTCCCAAATTTTGGGTTGTCCCTAAAAAAGTAATAGGGGGATAACTCCCAGTGGGGACACTAGTTCCGGTGACCTGGGGGGGGGGGGGGCAAGGCTATGGGACAGGAAGTAAAATGAAATCTCCCCAATGGGACACAGATGGCAAACATTAAACTGACAGGGGTTATAACCCTCCCTTACTCTATCCAAAATGAAAAAAAAGTTTTGCCTATAGCTCTACTTTATTGCTGGCAGTTCTTATTATCAGTTAAGATGTGTACCCTGTCTGTCCTAACAAAAGGTTAAAGATCTATAAGCTGGGCTTCTTGGATATATATGTTAATGAGGAGAAACTCAGTGTGTCCCTATTTTTTAGTGGGGACAGATTGCGTTTCTTCTCATTTCAAATTGTCCACAGTGCGTTCAGTCCGCCCGAGGCCTGCTCTGACCAAACACCTAGAAAGGTAAGAAATTTTTTTAAAATATTTATTTTGTCTGAATGTGAAAACATAACAAACATATAGTGGGGTTTTCCAAAATTTGACTGGAAACACACATTAAAGTTCCAAGGCATGGGTGGGTACATTGTCCCTCGTGTGCACAAGCTATTCAAAAATTCAAGATGCCTATAAAGTCCCATGTCTAAATCAGCTCCAAAGAAACAACTAGAAAGGTAAGAAATAAAGTGCCTCTAAGGCTAAAAGTGTTACTAAACCCAGGACCCTGCATTCACAATATCTGGTCTCCCACAGTACACAGACCATGGAAATGCAATTATTTTAGTAAAAACTGCTAAATGCCTTTTCTCATCAATAGTTAGAGCAATCTTGTGACTTCTATCAATGTCCAGCCAGGCACTGGTTAAAGCTTGTAGAAGGAGTTTTCTGACTGTGCTACGAGACTGCAAGACCCCTGACCCTCTGTCTGGACAGTGCTGATTGGCCCTGTGCTGATCATATGCATACTCCCAAGGAAAAAAAATAATTTATAGAAATACATACCGAACTGAGCATGTGCAGCCTGACTCCATAGACTCTATTTTATCAGAAATGATTAAGAGTCAGTGGAAGGAGGGGAGGATCAGACTGACCCACGCTGCCTGTGTTTATGGATGCAGGTAGTGTGGCTCAGGAATGATGGCAGCTCCCTTTAGTGGCCCTTGCTGAGAATGAGCAGCCAGGAGCACTGGTGGGGAACCCCAGGAGAGGGGGTTTGGGCTTAGAGTTGCCACCTGTCCGGGATTCACCTGGACAGTTCGGGTTTGGACTCATGCATCCAGGTTTCAGACTGCCTGAAACCCGGACACATTATTCAGACCGGACCATGGCTTCCAGATGCATCTGGATGAGAGGTGCTGACTGCCAAGGGGTGAGTGAGCTCACCATCCATCCCTGTCTGTGACTGAAGTCTCCCTCCTTCTCTCTCCTGCCTCTGAGTGAATACACTAAGGTAATTCAGGGTTGTCAGAGCACCCCTTACATCAGAGTTCCCCTTTACACCAGAGGCCACAGTATTCCCCCTTACATCAGAGTCCTCTCCGTACATCAGAGTTCTCAGTGTTCCCCCCTTAAATCAGGGTTCCCAGAGCATCCCTTATGTTATAGTCCCCAGAGTTCTCCCTTACATCAGAGTCTGCAGAGTCTCCCCTTACAGTATAAGGGAACTCTGCGAGTTCAGATGTAAAAAGGGGGACTCTTATTAAAGTGGAGTTCCACTCAAAAATGGAACTTCCACTTTTTGGATTCCTCTCCCCCTCCGGTGTCACATTTGGCACCTTTCAGGGGGGAGGAGGGAGCAGATACTTGTCTAATACAGGTATTTGCTCCCACTTCCTGGCATAGATCACCGCAGAGCTTGCCACTTCTGCCGCCTACCCCGTCCTCCACCGCTGTGTTCTGTGAGACACAGAATAAAGCAGGGACCCGAGAGGACGCGCAGCGCGACTCGCGCATGCGCAGTAGGGAACCAGGAAGTGAAGCTGCATGGCTTCACTTCCTTATTCCCTTACTGAGGATGGCGGCGGCAGCAGCCGAGAGCCGAAGGACGGGTCGGCTTCAGCTGCCGACATCGCGGGCTCCCTGGACAGGTAAGTGTCCATATATTAAAAGTCAGCAGCTGCAGTATTTGTAGCTGCTGGCTTTTAATATTTTTTTTTCAGCAAACCTCCGCTTTAACTTCATATGATTAGAAAGGTTATTTAATAGCAAAATATTTGTATAGTTTATACTATAAAAAAAAAAAAAAGCTGTGTGCCGCTAAAGTGTTCGGGTTTGACTTGAAGAAAAGGTGGCAACCCTATTTGGGCTGCTTGTGCAAAACCATTGCACAGAGCAGGTGAGTATGACATGTTTGTTATTTAAAAGAAAAAAGCAAAGCTTTAGAATCACATTAGGTATGCTGTGTGAATGAATGAGAACACAGTGGTGTAGTGGGTAGCACTCTCACCTAGCAGTAAAAAGGGTCGCTGGTTCAAATCCCAACCACGACACTACCTGGAGTTTGCATGTTCTACCTGTACCTGTGTGGGTTTCCTCCGCGTACTCCAGTTTCCTCCCACACTCCAAAGACATGCTGGTAGGTTAATTGGCTTCTGTCTAAATTGGCCCTAGTATATGAATGTGAGTTAGGGATTGTAAGCTCCTTGAGGGTAGGGACCGATGTGAATGGACAATGTATGTAAAAGCGCTGCGTAAATTGACGGTGCTATATAAGTACCTTAAATAATAATAATAATAAATAACATACATATAGTGGGGTGGGATTCTCAAATTTTACTGTAAAAGTGGAAATATACTTTAGGCTGACCACACAATAAAAACAATATAAGTTCAGTCCGTTCTCTGATGGTGCGCTATTTTCGTTTGTCTTTTTTCTGCCTGCCCTGACCTTTAACACTTGGCTCTGGCTGTAATCACTCAGCTATACTGTACTAACTTTTTGTTTTGTCTTTTGGCTTGCCCTCATTGTAGCTCTTACATACAACTTGTTCTTCGTCATTCCACTGATAATAGGCACTCATAGTCCAGATATTATAGTCCCACACAAAAACCTGCTAACATCTGGGTACTGTTAAGTGTACACTATGTCTAGCCTTAATACAAGAATCCACTTAACGTGGTTATAATGTCTGAGCCTCAGCCTACAAGCCAAATTTCAACATATCCAACCATTTCTATTTATTGAAAAACAAGGACAAAGAGCAACCTTCTGAAAGATACTTGGTCCCCTTTACTCCAAAGCTCTGAAGTAATAAGCAGTTCTTGGAAGTAATAAGCTTCAAATATTTCAGTATAACACTAGCATAAATATTGCATAATTATAATTCAAAATGTTCTTATACTACTGCAGTTATTAAAATAGTAATACTAATCACATAAATTCAGAATGACTTGCACATACATTACCTGCCTACAAAGGCTGCTTTCACCCTATAGCGTTTTATGATTTTTTGTTGCACTGGTCCCAATTCACTTTACTGTGTGTATGCCATCACGTTTGAGCAGGCCAAACAGCTGTATCCTCACAGTATATACAAACATACACATTACACACACCAGTAACAGCATACAGTGCTGTGAAAAAGTATTTGCCCCCTTCCTGATTTTTGAATTTTTTGCATATTCGTCACACCCAAAGCGATAGTAAACTGCTGAAAGAAAAAAGCAAAAAAAAACCCTGCAAGACAATACTATAATGTGCTATAGGTGCATAGCATACTAGCACAGTATGAAATATTTACCTAAGAACAAAGCTCCCGCAGCGCATCCAGTCACCACTGAGGGAGCTGACATGTTCCCTCTGCATTTCTTCCAGGATCGCTGGCTCCTGCGCTGTGAGTGGCCGGAGCCGCGATTACGTCACTCTCGCGCAGGAGCCCTTAGTTCCCGGCAAGTTCGCCGGGCCTGCAGAGCGCATGCGCCGCTGACATCAGTGGCTGCTTGCAGGGTCAATATCTCCTAAACCGTACAGGCATTATAGGCTTACCTGTAGGTAAAAATCACCAAGCAGGGTATACAACTGCTTTAATGCCCTGTACACACGATCAGACATTGATCGAACATTCCGACCACAAAATCCGTCGGATTTTTTTCGATGGATTTTGTGCCAAACTTGTCTTGCATACACACGGTCGCACAAAGTTGTCAGAAAATCCGATCGTTCTGAACGCGGTGACGTAAAACACGTACGTCGGGACTATAAACGGGGCAGTAGCCAATGGCTTTCGTCTCTTAATTTATTCTGAGCATGCATGGCACTTTGTGCGTCGGATTTGTGTACACACGATCGGAATTTAAAAAATCGGATTTTGTTGTCAGAAAATTTTATAGCCTGCTCTCAAACTTTGTGTGTCGGAAATTCAAATGGAAAAAAAGTCTGATGGAATTTCCGACAACACAATCCGATTGCACTTTTTCCGTCGGAAAATCCGACCGTGTGTACAGGGCATAAGTGATTCAGATCATCAAACACATTTTATTATTACACAAAGATAACCCGAGTAAATACAAAATGCAGTTTTTAAATGACGAGTTCATTTATTAAGGGAAAAAAAATGTCCAAACCTGTCTGGCCCTATGTGAAAAAATTATCCCCCCTTACTATATTATGAATGAACTGTGATTAACTTAATTATTTGGAAAGCCGAGTTAAATTTCGTTAAAGTGATTATAATAAATAATCATGAAATATCATTTAAAAAACTGCATTTTGTATTTACTGGAGCTGTCTTTGTGTAATAATATTTACTTGTTTGATGATCTGAATCATTTAGGCCTAATGCACACTGGACGTTTTTACAGCTGCTCCTAAGGGCATCAGGCATTTTTTTTTTTTACAGCTTAAAAACGCCTTTTAATGTTATTCTATGTGTCTATGCACACATAGGCTCTCAGTAGCTGTGACTGGCATAGGCGTGTGTACACAATTCCGACGCACAAAATTCCACGCATGCTCGGAATCAAGCAGAAGAGCCGCACTGGCTATTGAACTTCATTTTTCTCGGCTCGTCATACGTGTTATATGTCAGCGCGTTCTTGACGTTCGGAATTTCCGACAAGATTTGTATGACCGTGTGTATGCAAGACAAGTTTGAGCCAACATCCGTCGGAAAAAATCCATGAATTTTTTTGAATTTTGTTGTTGGAATATCCGATCGTGTGTACGCGGCATAAGAGTGCATTTGTACAGCTATTTTTTCCTGGCATCTGTACTGCCTTTGCAGTCGGTTTTTTAAAACGCCCTGTGTGCATGAGGACTTAAGTGTGACAAATATGCAAAAAAAATGTAAATATATGGAAGGGGGCAAATACTTTTTAGCACCACTGTACATGGGACAATTTCACTAACAAACATTGTATGTTAAAGTGTTTGTAAATCCTTACATACACACAGTGAAGTGACTGGCCTCGGGTGAGGAGATGAAACACATCCTTCTACAAAAGTTGTGCCTATTTATCTGCGGTCTTCTTATCTCTACATCTGTTCAAAGTGCTGAGTTATAAATATTGATCAAACTGTCAGAAAAAAGGGGATGGAGAGCAGGAGTTACACTCTGCAGAGCTCAGTGAGGAGAGCTCTAAAAGATGATTGGAGGGAAGAGACACATCCCCTTCCACATGGCACACAGGAACAATGCTGAGGCTGTCAATCAGCTGGAGGTCCTTCCCCTTTTACCATTTTTCTTTTGGTGTCACGAAAACCCAAGTGATTCATGCTGATAGCAGAGGAACGAAACAGCAGACAGAAATGACATGTAGTGCTCTAGATTGAGACAAGTACACACTATAGAGGGATATGCGTTCTTCATTTTTCATGCTTGAGGTTTACAACCACTTTAAGGAGCACATGTTTCAGAACTATATCTACACTAGTAAAGTGGTGGCATTTCTAAAAAAAAAAGTGAGTTTATAGATGGATGCCTACCTCTTACCACTAAGCGTGCTAACAAATGCTGTTCCATTAAAACATAGCAGTGTTTAACAGAGCAGGAAACAGAAAAGGTAAGTATTTAAAGAGGCGCTCCAGCCACCCCACCAAAAAATTTAAAGTCAGCAGCTACAAATATTAGGACACTTACCTGTCCAGGGATGCCACAATGTCAACACCCCAGCCAATTGTTTAATCGGCTCTCGGGTGCTGCCACCGCCATTCGTTGTAAGCCTTGTGAAGCGCGCTGTGCTTTGTGAATGGCCCGCCGGCTGGGGAAGGAGGAGGGTGGCTGAACTTATAAGGTACCTCGCCGCCTCAAGGTCTCCCGTCAAAAAGAGGTACCCACTCCCCCCCTGAAAGGTGCCAAATGCGGCAGCGGAGGGGGGGAGGAAGCAAACAAACGGAGCTTCCTCTTTTGGGTGGAGCTCCCCTTTAAGTATTTACCCCTTTCTTTTGCTGAAAGAAGCTTTTTGGTCAAGTTTATTTTTTCGACGGGGTTACTTCAACTCAATCGATGGATCAACTTGGGTACAACCAGCCTGCCCATAGATGGATCAGATCATGGCCGGTCCCTGCTGAACCAGCTGACATTTAATCAGTGCTGTCAACCGTCAGTAAATTTGTAAAAATCTGTGATTTTTACAGCTGTCTGTAACTATCAGGGGCTGATCATTTTCATGCTGTGTTGACTTTTGTAAGTGAAAACCAGTCAAATTACTTGTTATGGGTATTGTCAGTGTTTCATGTTGTGTTGCTACTGTTTAAATATTGATTGTCTTCGTTTTTAATGCGATTTTTCAAGTTGTCAGTAAAAAATGTGCTCTGCCAGTAAACTTTCCATGGGTTGCGATTAAAAAATGCTGCGAGAGGTTGGCAACACTGCAATCAATCCATCTATGGCTGGCTTACATTTCTTTTTCTGATCAAATATTTTGTTTTGCTCCATTCCAGCAGTGTTGCTCTGTGTCGCTGCAAATCATTAGCAAAAAAATCAGCTTTTGTATAGCCTGCTTAGCTTAAGTATTACTGTCATATAATGCATACACCTTTATAAAGCATACTAGTGGTCACCGGTCAATAAACTTATCACTATAACCAGTATGTTATTTGCAAATTCTATAAACTTTTGCCAGAGGGTGTCATAATATGAAAACAATCTAAAGGACTTAGTTACAAAGCAAAACGTCTTGATCTTGATGGACGCATACTGACGGCGCACTAGTTCCAGGGCAGTGACTCAGTGAATAGGTTTGGCTTCATTAAAGTTAAACTCCAGGCAGATATAAAAGACACAAATAATGGAGCCCTGTAATCATTAACACGACCATTAAATGTATTTATTTTAATACAAGCAGTGTAAATACCTGAATTTGACTTGGTATCAGCAGCTTGCAATCCTTGTGCAGCAAAGCTAGAGTGCGAGAAGAAGAAGCAGCACAAAGAGCCAGTCAGCTCATGTGCTGATATGAAGCAAGCTGATAGGAGGAGAGAAAGATGAGCTTAACGCTGTGCTGCTTCTTTTTTCACTGTGCAATCCAGGTTGACCTGGGCTCAAAGGAAGTGGGTTAAATGGTGTTGCTAATCAGACTGAGGACATCTAGCATCAGAAAAAAAGTATTGTATCATACACTTAAAGTGACCCTGTCAGCAAAAAGCCCCCAAAATACCTACCTTTACCACGACACATGCTACCAAATGCCACTCCATAGCAGTGTTTGACAGAGCAGGTAACAGAAGAGTTAAGTATTTAAAAAGGTGTTTTGCCCCCCCCCACCAAAAAAATTACACATCAGCAGCTACAAATACTATAGCTGCTGACTTTTAATATTAGGACACTTACCTGTCCAGGGATCCCGCAATGTCGGCACCCCAGCCGATTTTTTAATCGGCTCTCGGGTGCTGCCACCGCCATTCGCTGCCGCCGAACTTTCGAGTTATCAGGCCGCCTCGAGGTCTCTTGGAAGTGGGGAAGGGTACCTGTAAAAAACAGATACCCGCTCCCCCCCCGAAAGGTGCCAAGGATAGAAGTGGAGGGGGGAGGAAGCAAACAAGCGGAGCTTCCCCTTTACCCCCTTCTTTTGCAGAAAGTAGCTTTTTGGCCAAGTTTATTTTTTCTGATGGGTTTACTTCAGGGTCAGTAATATTAATGTGGTGTGCAATGGACAAGACAAGGGGTATTCAGAAGGGTGAACACAGAATTTAGGAGCTGCTGCATTTAGGTGAGGTTAAACCTCCCTCTCCTGAACATGGCAGATTCGACTTCAGGATAGGAACATTTTGACCGTCGGCCGCGGGAAACCGCGAAACGTGTCAAAAGCGTGTTTTGCTTATTTGCCACATTTTGTGTTTTCCCACGCCCGCGGTCAGGGTAGGCTAGCGTACATGTAGCCTAAAAGTGAAAAGGTAAATCTCTGCTGATTTTTACACCTATTCTGCCGCATACCTCATTCATTATTTAAAGCTATCCAAGATTTTGCGTTGAGGTCCATTTTAATATCACAACCCAAAGCATAAACAATTTTATCTACAGGTCTACTTTACTCTTTAGCACTTTCCATTGTGTATTTGTTCTCCTTTTATAGAAATGTGGAATTCTAGTGTGGAAAAATTTGTGTTTAACTCTTTTGCTCCCACCTCCATAAGTATTACAGCAATGGCACTACTGGAATGTAAACATTGTATACATTTTTTTTTCTTTTTTTACATTTCTTTTCACTTGACTGCTGGCTTTGTTATATCATTAATGCAGGTGGTTGTAAAGCCAAATTTGTTCAGTGGCATCACCAGCAGCAGGAAATTTGTCATTTAGTTTTGTTATTTAGTGACAGAAGTCATGTACAGATTGATGGGCAACAGGTACTCCTGACTCATGTGGACTGTTTATTGGATGCCATGATTCATTTGGATTACTTGGCTGGACATCATGATTGACATGAAGATGGCTGTGGTGTTGATGCACTTAAAACAGTACATCACACAACAACCTCTTCTTTTTCCCTAAGATTCAATAAAAAAAAATTTCAATCAGCTATATTGGCCACAAGGCAACTTTTTAAAGGAGACAAAAACATACACGCCTCTTTGCTGCAGCATTGCTGTGCCAACTTTAAGACTGAGAACTGAAGGATTACATGACCGCTGATTCCTTGGTTCTCTTTCTTCTCGGAGTGGAGAGCAGTGATTGTAAGGTCACTGCTCTCCACTCTGCCCCTCCAGTGCTCCCTGGAGTGACGCAGCTGGCTTCAGCTCACAGCCGCGTGCTGACAGCTGGAGCTAACTGTCAATCGGGTACCTGGGTGGATCCCAACAATATGATCGGGATACTTCCAGAGTCTGGAGCGGCTCTTTGGCATCAGCCAACAGCAGACTTTTACCCGGTGTACGTTAATTCTGGGTCACAGGAAAGCACAAGTAAATGCACTCCTGTGACCCACAAAAGAAGTATGGTCAAAAAAAAAGCTTTAGCAGATCACAGTGATACTGGAACCTACCATGCTGGTTCCAGACCCGCCCATGGGTGTGCAAAGCCTAGGAAACATGGCAGGGGTGCACATGGAGGAGGGAGGGACTTGTAGTAATGGGGGTATTTGGAAGCGGTCAGCCACGGAATCACTTCCATCTGACAGACAACAGTCAGCTTGCCAGATTTACCCACATATACATACACACACACATATATATATATATATATATATATATATATATATATATATATATATATATATATATTACAATCTTTGATAGACTATGAAAAACCTAAACCAAAAGCATTGTGTCTTGTCTCATATATAGTGATAGCTTGAACTTCGTAGTACTTTTAGGTCTCATGTACACGAGTTTACGAGTTTAGAAGCTTTTGCTGTTTTTTTGCCACAGCCCCTGAACTCAACTCAATAAAAGCCTGAGGAGGTTATTTACTAAAGGAAAATCCACTTTGCACTGAAAGTGCACTTGGAAGTGCAGTTGCTGTAGATCCGAGGGGGACATGCAAGGAAAATAAAAAACAGCATTTTAGCTTGCACATGACTGGATGATAAAATCAGCAGAGCTTCCCCTCATTTCAGATCTACCCCTTAGATTTACAGCGACTGCACTTTCCAGTGCACCTGCAGTGCAAAGTGGATTTGCCTTTAGTAAATAACCCCCATTGTGTTATTACGGCTCTGACAAATTAAAAAAGAATTGCTGCTAGTTTGTATATAACAACGCTGGTAATTAACCGATTACCATCTGGCAGCCCGTGCTGCAACAGGGCAACATGGGCAGGCTGGATCAGGTACATGTACGTCATCCAGCCAAGGCACACAATGTGCCACTCTTGCGACCTGTGTGTCAATTGCAGCTCCTGGTATCACGCCGCTTAGAGCTATATGATCACATGATCACAATGTCAACAAAGCTTTTATGAATTAATTTCATTCATAACACCTGTGATTCCTATAGTGATGCTATGATTGGCGCACAACTTTCACATGGTACCTGGGCCAATTACAGTGCCCTGTACCATGTGATAGCTGTGGGACAATCACAGCACAATAGTAATCTAGTAATCACAGCTGTTATGAATGTAACCCCTTCATGACAGTTCAAACCACGGTTACATTGATCATCACTATAAACAGCAATCAAAGTGTAAAAAAAATACCTAATGGTGACTATGACCACTATGGTGACAATGAACAACTATGTAAGTATGTAAAAAAAAAAAAGTAAAAAATAAGTTTAAAAAATTGAATAAAAAAACACTTTTTTTTTTTTTTTTACCAACTGTCACCACTCAGTGTCCTTGATCACCGCCACACAAGTCATATGATGACACTGTACTGCACTGGTGACAGTATGTTAAATAAAATCATAATTTCTTCATTTTTCAAAAAAATGTAATAAAAAATTCCAACTTTAAAAACTGGCCATGCCTCTTACTAAATACCTTGGACTGTCTACTTTACAAAAATGGGTAATTTGAGGGGCTTTTGTACTGTCCTGGCATTTTAAGGGCCTCAAGAAATGAGGCCATTAGTACAAATATATATATAACATAGTTTGAAGGCGCAATAACTTTCACAGACCAATTAATAAACACTTAAAATACATTTTGGCCATTTTGGCATTGATGAAAAATAAATTTGATGTTATTGGATATGTTTTATAACAAAGTAGAAAATATTTTTTTTGAAAAAATTGTTGGTCTTTTTTCTTTGTTGTAGCAAAAAATAAAAAACCCAGTGATCAAATACCACTAAAAAAGCTCTATTTGTGTGAAAAAAAATGATAAATATGTAATTTACGTACAATGTTGCATGACCGCGCAAATACTAGTTAAAGTAGCACATTGCCGAATGACAAAAAATGCCCTGGTCATGAAGGGGGTAACACCTTCTGGAGGTCAAGTGGTTAAAGTGATTGTAAAGGCAAAAATATATTTTTTTTAAATAACAAACAAGTTATACTTACTTGCTCTGTGCAATAGCATTGTCCCCAACCTTCTTCTTCTGGGGTTACCTGCCGGTGTTCTTGTCTCCTCCTCTTCCCCATGCACCACCTTAGGAAGCCGCTTCCTATGAGGGTGCATGTGTAGGATTGCTGTTAAGCGGGGCTGTGTGCATCCATACATAGACACACAAAGCGCATCTTGGCCCTGCCCCTCGCTGTCTGTTCACAGGATTTGACTGACAGCAGCAGGAGCCAATGGCTCCTGCAGCTGCCTCTCTGTCCTGTAAATGCAAGGAGAGAGCTGCTACAGACGGGCACAATGCTGGATCGAGTGAGGAAAGTATTTGGGAGAGGGCGATACAAATACTGGAACTTGTTTTACTCTAATGCGGGGAATGCATGAATGTAAAAAATGTCTTTACAACCACTTGAAGACTACCCCTAAGTAGGCATATAGAGACAGGTCATAGAGTTCAGAGTCTGGTAAAGAGTAGGACATGAGCCATATTTCCCCCCATAACTGGTTGCTAGGATGCGGTCAGCTGCATAGCTTTATTGCTTGCTAGGACGCTGGCTGCCAGTACCCTAGCAACCAATGGTGAGAGGCTAAATACTAACAGTGGGTGGAGCCTGATGGGATCTCTGAGATACTAGTTACCCATCGGATCTGCCTTCCTTGTGACTGACAGAGGACAACAATGGGTGGATTCAATAGCCGCTAGTGGGCGGTCTACTGTCACTGTTGTCCACTGTTAATCACAAGGAAGGATGACCGGATAGGGAACTAGTCTCTCAGAATACCCATCAGGATCCACCAACTCCCTGGCTCCTGTGCTTGTTTGTGTGATGGGCTGGGAGCTCAGTGTTACTGAGCTACATTGAGGACAGAGGGGGTTATTTACTAAAAGAAAATCCACTTTGCACTGAAAGTGCACTTGGAAGTAAAGTCACTGTAGATCCGAGGGGGACATGCAAGGAAAATAAAAAACAGCATTTTAGCTTGCACATGATTGGATGATAAAATCAGCAGAGCTTCCCCTCATCTCAGATCTACCCCTCAGATTTAGAGCGACTGCACTTCCAAGTGCACTTGTAGTGCAAAGTGGATTTGCCTTTCGTAAATGACTCCCAATGCTAGTGCTCTGAAAAGTGATCTGCGGTGGAATGCTTTTCAGAGCATGCATAAGCATCTGCTGTCAGGTGTAGAGGGGGTGATTCTGCTGTCTCCTAAATGCCTGATTTTTTTTTTTGTTTTGTTTTTTTCTGCCGAATTGGCATTTTATAATAGGGCTAATACACCACAACAGTGAGCCAAGTGTTTGGCTCGTGGTTGTGGTACAGCCCTATTGACTTGAATGTCTGAGATTGACAGGTCAACTTTGCTTGTCAACTCATCTTTTTTACTGCCCCTATGTGAAGGAGGCTGCTAAGCCATGCGCACGCAGCCTCCTTTTATAAATATTTTATTATAGAAGAGATTTGTAACATCTCTTCTGCAATAAAACATACCTACCTGCCTGTTCGCAGTTTCCACTGGCATGTAAATCTTTAGTTCTTCTTTAGCCCTAGTTCACATATATGCAGCGCGGGAAACTCAGCAAATCCTGAACGTTACCCCGCACCACACTGAAATCGCACTCTGTTAATGCAATCTGCCACCGGTGTCAACATTAAATTAATGACATTCCCAAACAGATGCCTTTTTTTTTGTGCGCTGCAGTGCAAAGTGAGCCCATACAAAATGAATAGGCTTAAATCGCACTGCAAAGATTTGCATGTGATTTGAATAGGAATGCGGTGTGATTCCTATCCAAATCACATATAGTGTCCCGCACCGCATACATGGGAACCCAAGCTTAGACTTCATTCACATGGGCAGTAAAAAAAATGCAGATACTAGTGTTTTTTACCCCCTTACACCAACGTAACACATATATGCGGCCACACTGCACTGGGCTTTTTTCTGTGGGGCCGCATATATGCGCACTCGCACAGCGCACTACCATCACAGGGACCGGGGTCTCATTGACTCCTGATTCCGAGTCACCTCATCACAGTGGTAGCCTCTGATTGGCTACCACAGCGATCAGTCACTGTGAAGCCCGCTCATGTGTTTCTCTCTCTGTGAATGGAGAAGAAAGGTACAATGTATCTTTCTCACTCCTTGCAAAGAGGGAAAAAAAAGTGTGTGCAAAAAAAGAAATAAAGAAAAAAAAGAAGCAAGAAAAAATACATAGATCAAGGTTTGATCTAGGTTAGTGCCAGGGTTAAGGTCAAAGGTCAGGGTCAAAGGTCGGGGTCGGTATATTTTGGGCAGGATTTTATTTTTTTTTTAATTAGTATTAGTGTCAGTGTGATTTAGATAGACAAAACGAACAAACAAAAAAAAAAAAAAAAAAAAAAAAAGCAAAATTCGCATATTGTTCCCGGGCTATACTATGGGTAGAAACGTCAACTAACATACACATATGTGGTATCACTGCGATCATCAGGAGCAGGAGAATTTATTTAGGGTGGCAGGTTATGGCAGTAACAAGAAATATACAGCTGAATTTAAAAAAATGTTTTTTGTTTTTTTTTTACTATTTTCGAACAGTTATCCTTTGATAATAATAATAAAAAAAAAAAAATCAGGAGATATCATTACCATTTACCACCAAATAAAAGCCCAATTTGTCCTGAAAAAACAAGGTATAATCCACCTGGATACACAAAGTAGTTGTGATGATATGTACGGTTTTACTAACACATGTCAAAGTTGCAAAATTATGCTTAGGCATTAAGATTTGTTTTACCCTTAGGCACGAAGGGGTTAATTATGGCTCTGAACGTAGCTGCATTGTTTTCAATGCCAGCCAGGGTAAACATGCACTGCATTCAGTTTCGTAACACAGAATCCAAAAATCTGCGTCTAAGAACATACGCTTTATGTGCTTACACGTAACAAAAAAAAAAAAAAGCATGCAAAATACACGTTTGTAAGTGCAAGTCTAAACAAAGGGGGAAAAATAAATGATCGTAAAAACAAAGTATGTACGAATACTCATCTTTATGTGTTTAAACGCAAATATTTTACTGATCATTATGCAGGGACTTTTCTCCTAGAAAACACGTGTAATACCATCAGTTAAAATGTTACAGTCCTGTGAATAAAGCCTTCAGCCCTCGTTCACATTGGAGCGACTTGTCAGGTCCAATCGCATGACAAGTTACATCCTATTGCTGGCAATCGCACTGTTCAAATTTGCAGTGCCGCATCTGTTTGAAAAAAAAAAAGTCGTCCCTGCACTACTTTTGGCGATTTCGACTTGCCATGAAGCCGCACAAATGTCTTCCAAAGTCGCACTGACATGCGACTTTGAAAACGTGCGATTTCAGATGAAGTTGTGCAATTTCAAAGCCGCGGTCAATGTGAGCGAGGGCTAAATGTCAGCAGCCTCAGGATTTGTCGCTGCTGAGTTTGAAGTTTGCTATACCAAGTCAAGTTTCTCTATAGAAAAATCATCTGAGATGTTGGTACAAAGCAGGCTGAGCATACGGAAATTGGCCCATTCTTGAATATAAAGAACATTTAGCAGCTGACTTTCTCAGGGACAGACCTTTAAATCCAGGGACTGTCCCTGAGCAGCAGAATGTCTAGAAGATATACAGCATAGAAGAATTCATAAACTATCACACTTCCTATACTGGCAGGAGATCACTCAGACCCTCCTGTGATCACTCAGAACATGTCCCATCCTTCTTCCCAAGTGATAGAACAAGAAGGTTTCTAAAGCTACTCACCGGCTCAGCAATGTGTTCTGCTCAGTGTGGTCAGAGACTTGTAGCTGTGACAGGACATAATCCTAGTTCTCCCTCCAGCAGGCAGGTCTTTACAGGCTGAGCTGAGGGGAAACTTGTGCTGAGTAGTGTGTACAGCTCCAGCTTCTGGGCAGTCACTGGCTGACTGAGCTCTTCCTCCCAGCACACCACCAGCGCAAGCTGTTTGTGTACATACAATCCTCCCCACGGCTGTGTCTCTTACCAGCACTTTACTTCAGCTTTTATCCTACAACAGCTAGGCACGCTTCGTGCTGGCTAAGAAGAGAGCTATTGCAATCCTGTGACTAAAAAACGTTCTTAGTGAATGACCCTCATAGCGTGTCACTATAACTAAGCTCCATTCACAACTGAGCACTTCTGTACCTTAGGCCTCATGTACACTGCTGCTGGTAAACGGACGTTTAGGAAATGCTCCTGAACGCAAACAAGGCTAAACGCGGCTTGTAAATGCTGCTACACCTTTTCAAACGTGGATTACTAGCTGTGATGTTCCAGCGTTCCGGAGAGGTTGAGAAACGTCCCGTGTACATGAAGCCTAATGCCGAGCACACACGGTCGGATTTTCTGTTGGGAAATGTTCGATGTGAGCTTGTTGTCGGAAAGTCCGACCACGTGTATGCTCCATCGAACATTTGCTGTCGGAATTTCCACACACAAATGTTTGAGAGCAGGTTCTCAAATTTTCCGACAACAAAACTTGTTGTCGGAAAGTCCGATCGTGTGTACACAAGTCCTTCGCACAAAAGTTCACGCATGCTTTCCGCACACAAATGTTTGAGAGCAGGTTCTCAAATTTTCCGACAACAAAACTTGTTGTCGGAAAGTCCGATCGTGTGTACACAAGTCCTTCGCACAAAAGTTCACGCATGCTTTCCGCACACAAATGTTTGAGAGCAGGTTCTCAAATTTTCCGACAACAAAACTTGTTGTCGGAAAGTCCGATCGTGTGTACACAAGTCCTTCGCACAAAAGTTCACGCATGCTTTCCGCACACAAATGTTTGAGAGCAGGTTCTCAAATTTTCCGACAACAAAACTTGTTGTCGGAAAGTCCGATCGTGTGTACAAAAGTCCTTCGCACAAAAGTTCACGCATGCTTTCCGCACACAAATGTTTGAGAGCAGCTTCTCAAATTTTCCGACAACAAAACTTGTTGTCGGAAAGTCCGATCGTGTGTACACAAGTCCTTCGCACAAAAGTTCACGCATGCTTTCTGCACACAAATGTTTGAGAGCAGGTTCTCAAATTTTCCGACAACAAAACTTGTTGTCGGAAAGTCCGATCGTGTGTACACAAGTCCGTCGCACAAAAGTTCACGCATGCTCGGAATCAAGCAGAAGGAGCCGCACTGGTTATTGAACTCCCTTTTTCTCGGCTCGTGGTACGTCTTGTATGTCACCGTGTTCTCACGTTCGGAATTTTGGGCCAACATTTGTGTGACCGTGTGTATGCAAGACACGTTTGAGCCAACATCCGAACAATCGGAATCTCGTGGGATTGCACGCCGCGCAATTCCTTCAAAATATAAGTGACATGAATAATAAAAAAAAAACACAGAAACAGATGGAAGAAAAATGGCTGCCACACTTTATTAGTTTTAAATGAAATAAATAAACTTTATTACACTATCAACAAATAAAGTGGTTCTAAAGCCTTAAAGTGGAGTTCCACCCAAAAGTGGAACTTCCGCTTTAAGTACCCCTTGTCCCCTGAAATGCCACAATTGGCATGTCATTTTCTTTGGGGGGGGGAGCGGGTAACTAGTTTGGATAGGTACCCAGCTTCCACTTCCTGGTCTGACCGCCTAGGCAACTCCTCCTCTCTCTCTCCCTCCTTGCAATCTTCTGGGACACGTCACAGGTCTCAGACGATTGCCTGGCCACTGACAGAGTGTGACGCGACTCGCGCATGTGCAGTGAGCGCCCAGCTGTGAAGTCGCAATCTGTCAAAGCCGGGCGCCCACACTTACAATGCCGGAGCCGCGGAGATGAGGGGGGGGAAACCAGGCGGCCGCATCGCTGGACCGTGGGACAGGTAAGTGTTTGTTTATTAAAAGTCAGCAGCTACACTTTTTGTAGCTGCTGACTTTTAATAAACCAGTGGAACTCCGCTTTAAGAGTTTATACCTTTTGCATTAAGGTGAAAAACCTTCTGTGCTGCTGTCACCTTCTGTGATTCAGCGATGTGCATGAGCGCGGCGGCTCCAGCAGCTGCCTCTCTCCTCATTGGACAGATTGTTAAGCGCAGAAGCCATTGGCTTCCGCTGCTGTCAATCAAATCTTGTGACATGGGTGCTGGGGGGGTGCCCACCCGAGTCCTGCTGTCTGTGCCAATGGACGCAGCGGCGGGACTCAGGAGCGAGCCCGCACGGGTGCCCCCATGGAAAGCTTCTTTCCGTGGGGGCACCCAATGAAGAGGAGGGGCTTGGAGCACCAGCGGGGGACAGCAGAAGAAGAGTATCGGGGCTGCTCTGTGCAAAACTATTGCACAGAGCAGGTAAGTATAGCCATGTTATTTTTGTTTAAAAAAACAAAACAAAAGGCTTACAACCACTTTAATAATGTAAATAACCACTTCGGCCCCAGATCTATTTTTTTTAATTTTCGCATGTAAAAATCTTAATTTTTGGCAATAAAATTGCTTAAACCCCTAGAACATTAAATATTTTCTGAAAACAGAGGTCTTGTAGAATTAAAATGTGATAGCTGCAAATTTTTGTCAACTGTATTTTCAGGAAAAAATATGAAATAAAATTAATTTTAGTGCAAAAACACACCATATAATACCCATTTTTGGTTAAAATATAAAAGATAAGGTTGCATCGAGTAAATAGATACCAAACATTCGCTGTCTTAAAATTGCACGCGCCCACGATATCGCCAAAAACTACGGTGCCCAAAAATCTCCATAAGTGACGCTTTAAAAGCCTTTACAGCTCATCAGTTTAGAGTTAACTAGGAGCTCTTTTGTTTGAATTATTGTCCTCATTCTGATGTTCGTGGTGATATGTCACACATGTGGTGCGCACCCTGGGCTTGCATTTGCGCAGATGTGCAGGGAAATTGGGGTTACGACAATTTTTTTTTTCATTTTAGTATATTTTATTATACTTTCATTTTTTAAAATGTTTTTACTTTATTTTGTTATGTAATTTTACTTGATTGCAAGCACAAGGGGTTAATAAACCCCCAATATGATAGCAGAAGGGCCCGAGACAGGTACTCTTTTTGAAGACATTAGGGGTCTAATAGACCTCAATGTCTCCCCTGCCCTTTACACCATCTAACCAAGCACAGATCAGCTTGGTTAGATGTGTCCCCTGGCTGTTCTGGCCAGGAAATGGTGCATCTGAACTCGGAAGTAACTTCAGGTTTCATTGTTTGCATATGAGATCGAAGTGTGGATTTGCCTCGGTCTCACAGCGCTCTCCCTCCCCTAGCCGGCGGTTGTGTTTCCAGGCTCTGGGAGTGGAAGAGCCCAGAAACGGCTGGAGTTGGGGGAGGCACCGCACTGCCGGCTCTGTGAAAGTGATCAGGAGCTATGGAGCTGCCACATCACTTTCACTTTGAAGCCAGTTGACGGATAAACAAAACCTGCACAAGCTAATAGCTGCTACTGCAGCCATTAGCTTATGATTAAAGGTTTACTCTTTGGATGTACGTAAATTATTCAACAACAGTTCCCCTTGATCAAGGGTGACAAAACCGCTTAGGCCCCTTTCACACGGGTGGACTAATCGGGTCCGCTGGTCAGTTCTTCAGGCCGACCCGATCGGCCCCTCTATTATACCCCATGGACCGGCGGATGTAAATGGAAATGTGTCCGTTTACACCCACCGTCATCCAATCCAATCCGCTAAAAACAGACGGATTGGGATCGAATCGGATGGCAGTCGGTTGTAAACAAACAGGTAGTCCATTCACATCCGACCACCCATAGAGGAGAGCGGGCTGTGTCTGTGTCCGCTCTGCATAAGCGGAGTGGACACGGACCAGCCATCCACCTGCTTACTGGGGATAAGCAGGTTGGACAAATTGGAGGAGTCCAAATTTAAATCATTTGAGTTAAAATTTGCATTTTTTGCAAGAAAATGACTTAGAATCCTCAAAATATATTTTTGTGAAAACCAAAGCCTTGGAATACATAATATTCACTTTTTGACTCTGAGGAAGAGGGTTCGCCCTCGAAACATGTCAGCCAAAACCACAGACGCCTCCTGTTCTCCCCGTACCACTGGTAGAATGCAGCAGTTCAGAAGGCAACTGGTTCCATTTGTTGTCATATGTGGACTTATTACATGCGTTTGTGAGTACAATGATTGTTATTTTATTTTAAAATAAAATTTATTGTGGTAATGTGCTAGGTCGGTGTGCCGCTCTTTTGATAATTATTTATTCTTTTTTTTTTATTATTGAAGCAAGAACATAGAAATGAAAAACAACACAGATACCTAATGTCATACATAAAAAACCATTGCAATTTTTTGTCACACAATATTTGGGCAGTTGTTTATCAAACACAAATTTTCAGGAAAAAAAAAAAATCACAAAAATACACTAAAAATACATTTTAGTGCACATAGACACAACATATTACCCAATTTTTGGGGTAAAATATAAAAGATGATGTTACATCAAGTAAATAGATACCAAATATGTCAAGACTCAAAATTGCATGCACCCAAGAAAAGGCAACAAAGTACTGTATTTTAAATTTTTCATAGGTGACCTTTTAAAAGCCTTTGCAGCTTATTAGTGTAGAGATAAACATGAATGGTGGCTCTAGAATTATTTCTCTCACTCTGGCGTTTGTGCCAAACCTCATATGTGTGGTACAATCGCTCCTTACATATGCCGTGCAGAATTATGCAGACATTTACATTTGCATGTATGCATAGGGGGATGGAGGTGATTTTTTTTTTTAAATCATTTTTATTTTGTTAAACTGTATTTTTTACCCAGTTTTGTTTTTGCTTAACTTTAATGCTATCACATGGAGGCCAAAAACCCCTATGTGATAGTCAGGTGACAAGTACTCTTTGGGGTGACATCAGGGTCTACCAGGGTCTATTAGACCCCCAACGTAAGCCCCCCCCCCCAAGCAGCTAATCAAGCATAGTTCGTGTTTGATTTGCTTTTTCCTTAGCTATAACAGGCAGGGAAATCAGAAGTGACTAAGGGGCCGATTCATCAACGTTTACCGCATGTGTAAATTAAATCCAATTCATAAAATAAATAAATAAATAACGATTATGCTGTATTTACAGCAAAATGAAAAATGTGCCGGTAAATATTGTATAAAAAGCTCTTAAGTCCAATTCACAAACAGACCAGAGAGTTAAAAAAAATGCGATATTTACCACCAGGGTTTTGCTGGCGGTATCACATGGGGTATTTGTCAAAAAACAGGGTGAGGGTCAGGGGACCCCCACGCTGCGTTTTGACAAATAGCTAGTGGATGGGCTAGTGGGTGAGCTAATGGGCAGGCTAGCGGGAAGCCGGCCGATGTATCCTTAATATGGATGACTTCTCAGCTGTCAGAAGGTTTTTTTGGCTCTGGTAACAATCAAAAATGATAAAAAAAATTAAAAGACATGGCAACAATTAAAAATTATAAAAAAAAAAACAGCGTGGGGTCCCCCCCCCCCCAATATATACCAGGCTTCTT
Organism: Aquarana catesbeiana; assembly: GCF_042186555.1. Lineage (NCBI taxonomy): Eukaryota > Metazoa > Chordata > Amphibia > Anura > Ranidae > Aquarana > Aquarana catesbeiana. The sequence goes on along the minus strand of NC_133324.1, from coordinate 609,899,703 downwards.
CGGGACTGGTATGGATTTTAGGTGAACCCTCGCCAAAATAAAAAAATGGTGTGGGGGTCCCCCCCAAAATCCATTCCAGACTCTTATCTGAGCATGCAGCCCAGTTGGGCACATGCCATACCAGGCCACATGCCCTCAATGTGGGGAGGCTTTGGGGTGGGGGGGCACTGCTCCCCCACTTCAAAGCACCTTATCCCCATGTTGATGGTGACAAGGGCCTCATCCCCACAACCTTGGCCGGTGGTTGTGGGGGTCTGCGAGCAGGGGGCTTATCGAAATCAGGAAGCCCCCATTTAATAAGGGAACTCCCAGATCCCACTCCCCCATGTGAACGAGTATGGGGTACGTTGTACCCCTACCCATTCACCAAAAAAGTGTCAAAAAGTAATAAAAACACAGAAACAGTTTTAGACAATTCCTTTATTAAAATATTATAAAAAAGAAACAGCGTCCCTGATGTAAATCCATCATCAATCATAATGCACATGCACCGCCGGAACCCGAAAAAAATAAAAGAGCTCTGCTCGCGAGGATGGCTGGATGCTGAATGCCTCGTCCCCCGTCTGACAGTTCTTATATAGGTAAGAGTGGGGCCACCTGGTTACACCACCCCCCCATGATGTCACCGACCCAACATGCCCCAAAGCACCCCCCTGAACCATACCAGGCCATAATATGGGGGGTTAGTGCTTTGGGGCACGCTGGGTCATGTTGGGGCAGTGATGTCAGGGGGGACGGTGCCACCAGGTGACATCGCCAGGTGGCCCCACCCTTACCTATATAAGAACTGTCAGGCGGCAGAGGAGGCATTGCTCACTCATCTCCCCCTTTCTTGACCTGCCAGACTGCATGCTTGGATAAGGGTCTGGTATGGGTTGTGGCGGGGGGGCCCACACCATTTTTTTTTTTAAATTGACATGGGGTTCCCCTTAAAATGGGGGGGCCACGCTGTTTTTTTTCCATCGTATTATGCTTACATTCAACTGTCAGCAGGGAACCTGCTGACAGCTGATGAGTCATCTGTTGTTAAGAACGTGTTAAGGCTTCCCGAGAATGCAGTAAGGTAAAAAAAATCTTCTGCCTTTAGAACCACTTTAACATGGTAGTAAACGTTTATTTTTCATATTTTTAAAGTGTACCTGTGCTCAGACTATGGAGTCAGACATTGGTGCAGATGCAGGAATGACATCATCATGGCCCTGGCAACCAAGTGGCTGAAAAGTCTGAACCTGGAAGGAAGTCTGGGAGAAGATGGTAGCATCCGTGGTGGATGGCAGTGCTAATAGTGCTCCCGCTGGAGGGGATCACTAGCCAGGTATGTCTACCATAATGTGCTAATATGCTGTGCATACTAGCACATTACAGATAAAAGCTCCCGAGGGGCCCAATTGAGAAACATTTTTAACGGAGGTTTAATTCCGCTTTAGCAAGCAATGAAGAGCTTTCAAGCCTTTCAAGTCATTTCTGACAGCTAGATGTTAGTAATGTGAAGTAATGTGAAGTAATTTGTTTGCAATGATCTTCAAAGATCTCAACAAAGCCTCTGAAGTCAGGTTTTCGGTTGATTTTTAACCATTTGAATCCCAAAGCATTTTTTCATTTTGGTGATGTCTCAGTTCTGCATATTATACCTTTTAGTATGTGTACCTTGCCCTAATGTATTATACATTAATGTATTCAAGACAGGTTGGTTTTTCATTTGGTAGCAGTTTTGTATACATATATATATTTTTTTATTTCCTTAGTTTCCTTACTGGGAAAAATAAAATAAAAACTCTATGGAAAAATATAGAAATAAAGATGTCTGAATTATAAATCATGTTTAATGAATAAGAGCAACTTGGATGCACTTAGATTCTCATTGTAACAGTAAAGGCTAATGTAATCACCAGAACATGTGAAGACAATCTACATCAATAAAAGGCTGACCTTTATATTAATAAATCCCTTCCAAAACGTTCAAAAGCTATGGTCTCTTTGACTTGTTCTACCTATGGCCGACATGTGAATGATACCATAAGTACCCCTTTGTTTAACTTGAGCATTTATTCTAATTGCACATCCTTAGTACACGGTCCCTAAAGATTCTTGTATAGATTCAATGTTATATGTAAATTGTTCATCATTGGAACTACTTGGTCTACTCTTTGGCTAATATTGTATGTAACTGTTTAGCCCCCACATGAAAAAGCATTAAAAAAAATCATAAAAGCAACAACCGTTTATCATAAAAAAAATTTAAATAAAAAACAACTGCATCATTTGCTGCATTGGTACTGTAGTGCTTACCCAGGAAGGAGCTGCTATTTGTATTGGGTCATCCTAACTTGTCTAAAGTTAAACAGTTCCATAGTTGCTTCATAGTACTTACCAACCGACCAGTGGTGACCAATTAAATGACTTTTACACCATTGATGAGTTATGCCGAGCGGACTTGCCAACGGGCTAAACTCCGTTCGGCATTTCTGATGGAAAGATTTAGAACATGTTCTATATCTGAGTCTGTCGGAAATGCCGACAGAAAAAGTCTGATGGGGCATACACACAGTCGGAATGTCCGACCAAAAGCTCCCATCGGACTTTTTCTATCGGGAAGTCTGGCCGTGTGTAGGTGGCATTAGGGCACAGGTCTTTTAATCATTTTTAATACATTTTTTAAAAAAGTTAATACACAAGGCTGGTGCACCCCTGTTTTTCTTTTGTCTCGGTTTTCACTAGGGTTCCCCATCCTTGAGGGCAGCAAGGCCTGTGTTGTCGCATCTCCATATGGTGATCCACCTGTGCGCAGGAGTCTTTGTTTTCTGTTTGCTAAGGGCACAGGACACCCCTGAGGCCACAGCAAACTCCAGCGCTTGGACAAAAAAAGGGGAAAAAAACATACAATCAGCCTTCACTGGTAAAAAAAACCTTTAAGCCAACCCAGCATCCTGTGAGCTTAAGTTCCTGGCTGTAAATAAAGTAAAGATTTAGTAATATCTCAGGCGAGACATCATACTTCTGGCTAGGTCTCATGTGTTAATGGATTCCATTGACCAGAATATTAATTTATTCTGGCAATTGTAATGCATTAACGCTCAAACGCGCCTTAACGCCTGAGCGTTTAGATGCGTTTAGATGCGTTTACATGTGTTTAGGCACGTCAAACACTTTCTCTGTTCCAAATCTCCTCCTATGAACGTGCTCGTGCAATGCCTACCAAAACATTCAGGCCTCATGCACACAGGTTTGAGATTTGCATTACTACTTCTAAGGCTGCACTATCACTGACTGGTCCACAGTAACGATTTGGAACCACTTAGCATGGTTCCCAATCATTTGATCACCATGACAGTTAATCATTTACAACCAACCTTTGGGCTCAGCAGTCAAAAGAGGCAAACTGACTGGCACGCTGTTTTTTTGTTTTTTTTAATTGGATTAACACTTTACACTTGTAAAATAAAACTGCATTTCTACATTTTTGTCTATTTTCCCATTTATAATAATATGAACAGGGTATTTATTAAAACAGTGTATCAAATAAAAAAGTTATATGTCTAATAAACAGAGTAAACATTATTTAGGCAAATGAATCGTAATGTGAAGTTAACCAACACATAATAGGTTTTTATGACATGTGAGTAACAGGTCTGAGTCTGATATTTTATAGCACTTTATTCTGCATTTGTTCTGTTTAGTTGCAAATTATATATAAATTACTATTACTATTACTCAGCAGACAGGTTTGGTTGGATGAGGACCACTTTATGCACAACAGTGGCCATGGTGGTCGCTTGTGGAGGTTTAGAGGTTCATGATTGGAAGTTTCTTTCTATACCTGCATTTGTGAATCACACAGCCGATTGACTCTCCCTCTGTGTTTCTGTATCTCCTTGCTGCGTGCCCTGGTTCCGCACAGAAGAATGCTTTGTAGTATCTCCTGCTGATTTGCTGCTTGCTATCTTTTCCTTGTCCACTCTGCCTTTTTCTGCCTCCATGTATAGGACTGTGGAACGTTGGCACTATGCGGACACTTGCTGACTGAATTTATGATGATGCTGATGCCTGCAACCAACTTACCATCCATGGATGTTCCAACCTCTGCCAATCATGGCGAGCGATGTATTCTATTAATGAATACAAAGCCTGCTCGGATTGGCAGAGGTTGTAACATCATCAGCCCGCGCCTCTCTGACTCTCAAAGCCAATCTGAGCAGGCTTTGTATTCATTAATAGAATACATCCCTCGCTGTGACTGGCTCAGCGCGGTATATTGTATTACCGGCCGCACATCCAGCGGGCTGACAGATTAGGGATGTTCATTTTGGGCCAGCTTGGCCCAAACGAACTAAAAGTGCACATATTACCAGCGTATAAGACGACCCCCGATTTTTGGGGGATGTTTAATTATAAAATGTTGTCTTATACGCCGGAAAATACGGTACATAAGTATTCACAGCCTTTGCCATGACACTCAAAATTGAGCTCAGGTGCATCCTGTTTCCACTGATCATCCTTGAGATGCTTCTACAACCTGATTGGAGTCCACTTGTGGTAAATTCAGTTGATCGGACATGATTTGGAAAGACACACACCTGTCTATATAAGGTCCCACAGTTAACAGTGCATGTCAGAGCACAAACCAAGCCATGAAGTACAAGGAATTGTCTGTAGACCTCCAAGACAGCATTGTTTCAAGGCACAGATCTGGGGAATTGTACAGAAAAATGTCTGCAGCATTGAAGGTCCCAATGAGCACAATGGCCTCCATCATCCGTAAATGGATGATGTTTTGAACCACCAGGACTCTTCCAAGAGCTGGCCGCTCTGCCAAACTGAGCGATCGGGGGAGAAGGGCCTTAGTCAGGGATGTGACCAAGAACCCGATGGTCACTCTGACAGAGCTCCAGTGTTTCTCTGTGGAGAGAGGAGAACCTTCCGGAAGGACAACCATCTCTGCAGCACTTCACCAATCAGGCCTGTATGGTAGAGTGGCCAGACGGAAGCCACTCCTCAGTAAAAGGCACATGACAGCACACCTGGAGTTTGCCAAAAGGCACCTGAAGGACTCTCAGACCATGAGAAACAAAATGATCTGGTCTGATTAAACAAATATTGAACTCTTTGGCCTGAATGGCAAACGTTATGTCTGGAGGAAACCAGGCAGTACTCATCACCTGGCCAATACCATACTTACAGTGAAGAATGGTGGTGGCAGCATCAGGCTGTGGGGATGTTTTTTAGCGGCAGGGACTGGGACACTAGTCAGGATCGAGGGAAAGATGAATGCAGCAATGTACAGAGACATCCTTGATGAAAACCTGCTCCAGAGTGCTCTGGACCTCAGACTGGGGCAAAGGTTCATCTTCCAACAGGACAACGAGCCTAAGCACATAGCCAAGATAACAAAGGAGTGGCTACGGGACAACTCTGAGTGTCCTTGAGTGTCCCAGCCAGAGCCCAGACTTGAACCAGATTGAACATCTCTGGAGCAGGAGTGTTGCTAGGTGGGAAAAAGACCAGGGGCTTCAGCCCAAAGGTACGTTTGATAACCCCTCCCACATTTTAAAGTAAGTACAGCCCAAGCCCGGCATCATGGGGGGGGGTCTAGGCTCACTTACTGGTTGCGGTTTACACAGAGCGGGAATCTTCCGCTTACCCGACGCGGCCGCAGTGTCACACGAAGTGATGCTTCATGGACTGGCTCCTATGATGGAAGTCACACGTCCCAACATTGGACCAGTGTGATGTCCATCATTGGAGCCGGTCCAGGAGGCGGGACTATCTTGCTATCCCGGTAGGCCAGTCCGGCCCTGTATAGCCCAGAGTTCCCGGTCAAACCCAGACCTTGGGACTCGGGGCTAATAATTGTCAATCAGCAATACCAGATCCAGGGCTTTTTGGGGGCCCACTCGGGGCTATAGCTCGGGTCAGCCCCCCTCCCCCCCTTCCGACACCACTGCTCTGGAGAGATGTGAAAATGGCTGTGCACCGATGCAACGCTCCCCATCCAACCTGATGGAGCTTGAGAGGTCCTGCAAAGAACAATGGGAGAAACTGCCCAAAAATAGGTGTGCCAAGCTTGTAGTATCATACTCAAAAAGACTTGAGGCTGTAATTGGTGCCAAAGGTGCTTCAACAAAGTATTGAGCAAAGGCTGTGAATACTTATGTACATGTGATTTTTTTTTGTTTTTTATTTTTAATAAATTTGCAAAGATTTCAAACAAACTTCTTTCACATTTTCATTATGGGGTATTGTTTGTAGAATGTTGAGGAAAATAATTCATTTAATTCATTTTGGAATAAGGCTGTAACAAAATGTGGGAAAAATGAAGCGCTGTGAATACTTTCTGGATGTACTGTATATCTAAAGGATCCTTTGTATTGCTGTTTCTGATTTTTGTTTTTAACATATAGAATATTTGTCTGTGTAATTTTGGGTTTGCAATCATTCTTCCTGTGAATCTCCCCGTAATAACCATCAACCAACATTGCAAAAGTGTACAAGCATACACTTGTTTCAAATTGTTACTGCTCGGCATAGAATCTGAGGGTTTAGTATCCTGTTTTGATATCATTATGCTTTTACAGATGAAGATGGTTTCTGTTTTGACTCAGACCATCATTTATCTGGTGGACGAAGCAAGATAAGAAGCTGAAGACTGGAGTATAAACAAGTTTGCAGTGTTATATAATGATTCACGTAGCAGACAGATCCCAAGCTTTTCAGATCCTTTGAATCTGTTTATTAGCTCTACCATAACATTTGGTTTCCTTACAGATGCTGTCATGTGACAGATGTTTAACTGAGATTACACTCTTTTTGGCTCCTCTTTGCGGCTATTTTAAAAAAACAATTTATGTACATTTCCTCCCAAATAGCAAGGGGAGAAGGTGCTGAGTCTTCTTTTCAGCACGTTGCTGAGATGAAAGATTTTTCTCCACAGTGACTCCAGTCTGGTTTTGTCTGCTAACACAAACAGCCATTGACATGAAACGTATTGTCTAAATCAGTGGTTCTCAACCATCAGGCTGAGGCCTACCTCCTGCCAGGCTGCACTTGGATTGTGCTTCCTCTTTCCTCTTATCCTTCCATCCTCATAGCCTGGACTGTGTGCCCATAATGGAATCCTGTCAGCATTTCTTGGGATCTACAAAATATTGACTAATGCCGCGTACACACGGGCGGACTTTTCGATGGACTAGGTCCGGTGGACTTTTCGGCGGACTTTACGTCGGACTTTCGAATGAACTGACTTGCCTACACACGATCAACCAAAGTCCGACGGACTCGTACGTGATGACGTACGACCGGACTAAAATAAGAAAGCTCACAGCCAGTTGCCAATAGCTGCCCTAGCGTCAGTTTTTGTCCCTCGGACTAGCATACAGACGAGCGGACTTTTCGACTGGACCCGAGTCCATCGGAAAGATTTGAAACATGTTTCATTTCTAGGTCCGTCGAACTTTTGGGTAAAAAAAGTCCGCTGGAGCCCACACACGATCGAATTATCCGACGGAGTCCGGTCCGCCGGACCAAGTCTGCCGTAAAGTCCGCTCGTGTGTACGCGGCATTAGGCTAGGTTCACACTGTGCGGGGATGGTTGCGAGTGCAGGAATTTCAGCTGGTCCCGCACCCACAACCCCCTGCAGCTAAAACGCACTGCTCTGTACAGACGCATGGTGCTGCCATTCATTCTTAATGGCACCTCCACGCATCTCAGCCTGCAGTGTGTTTGCAGGTGTGGGAATTGCATGGTGCAGCAGCCCTTTCAAATAAATAGGCTTTAACCTAGGGTTAAAGCAGGTACAACCTGGGGGATGATAGGCATAAGCTGTGAATCCAACTACAAAATGCAGGAGCCTTCAGCATGGCACCTACTTTGAAAACCTGGGAGCAGGGGCAAGCAGTGGGTATCTTGTCTGTGCAGGTAGAAGCTGTCATATGGTATACTACATGAGCTACAATATATATACATTTCTACCAAACAAATTTTTGATCAACCCTTTTTATACTTGTGTCTAGTAGGTTAATGGAGGAAGAGTACTAGGAGGTAGAATGTCCCCTTATGTTGGTGGCTGGTAGAAAGGTAGACTGTCCCCATACCTTTGGGGTCAGTAGAAGGATGAATAACCCTCTACATTGGTGGTCTGGTCAGCAAAAGGAAGACTGCTCCCTTACACTATTGGTCAATAGGAGGAAAAATTACCCTTTAAATTAGTGGTCATTAGGGGGTAGAGTGCCCCCTTGTATTGGTGGTCAGTGGTGTGAGCAGAATAATGATGCCTTATGTTGGTGGTCAATAGGAGGAATAATGTCCCTTTACGTTTATGGTCAGTAGGTAGAGGAATATCCACTTATATTGTAGTCAGTAGAAATAAACATGCATTTCTTTCCACAGAACACCAAAAGAAAGGGGCATTTTTCTTCCCACTGACCACCAATGTTAGGATGTATTTTTTCCCACTGACTACCACAGAGATTGGTAATATTGTGTGTGTGTGTGTGTGTGTGTGTGTGTGTAGCTGTTGATTAACTATATTGCACATATTGCATCTAAAATTACATTGCGGGTGCCAGATTAATGGGTAAATCATCATTATTTGCCTCTTTTCCTCACATCTTCCAGATGCTACTACTGTAACTGATTAATTATTGTAACCAAATAATTATTGTGTACTGTCCATACATGTCCTGCCAGGGTTTTATCCCTCTTCAGCAAGATATCAATTACATGTTCAAGTACTTGTCTCCTGAATTGTTGTGTATGTTACTCCTTAGGCACTGCAATTGATCTAATTTCTATAATCTCTCCATTTTTGTGTTCACAAATTCCTTCAACGTTAAAATGTATGGACAAGCATTGCAATGTCCACATTTGAATGATCCATTTTGGCTCTGTGGTAAAGGTGAATTTTAGAGTCACTTTTGTAGGGGTACTTTTAATTTCAAAATGACTATGAACCAATATTTTTCTGATGTTCTATAGTCTGTGTTGCATAATGTTGGGACTTTTCTAAAGTACCTGCTTTTGGTCTTTGACTTCTTCCAATAGTATGTCCTGAAGACATTATAGGCCCTTTCAGTCCTTTTATATCATTTCATTTTCACAGCGAAGGAATTTTTGAACACAAAATATGGGGAAATTATAGAAATGTAATCATTTTATAAACGCAGTTGCTCTGGTGTAGTAAACAATTATTCTGAAGTAGTAAAAAAATTAATTGCTTAGAGTAGTAGAATCTGGAATATGTAAAGAAAATAGGCAAATAGTAAAGACTGACCCATAATACTGGTACTAATAAATGCAATTTTACTTTCTTCATTATAATTTATCCACAGATGAAGAACTAGCAATTTTTTTTTTGTAAATTTTTATGTAAAATTTTATGTAAAATTTGTGATTATGCAAGTCATCACAGTTCATTAAGTATTTTTTTATCTGATTTTCACACAAGTAAAATTGTGTATTACCGTGACACTATACAATATAGTTTTTCTCCAAAAATAGTTCAGACACATAAACTTCTTAATGACCCTGTAATCCATTTTTCATCAAATTGTTTCAGTGACATTTGCAAAAATAAGAAATGGGTGAGGTTCCCCCTGGAATTTTAACCAGGGGGAACCTGGCTAACACTGTCAACAATGGGTGGATACCTTGCACAAGGGATGGCAAAGCCTTCTCTCCTTGCAATGCACCATATCCAAATGTTGAGAGACAATGGCATATTCCCCACATCTGATACCAAAAAGGATGTGGGTTTTGTGGGAGGAGAGACTTACAGGAATCTAGAAACCCCCTTTTATATTAACTGGGTTCCTAGATAAACCCCCCTCCCCCCACAGGTGAATGATTACAAGGGTACATTAGTACCTCTTATCCCTCCCCCTCCTAAAAAGTGCAAACGTAAATAAACATACCAAAACCGTGAGAAAATAATTTAATAGAATTACATAAAAACAGTGTCCCCCACCTTAAATTCATAGTCATGCCCGATTATGTTTTCCTACCACTATGATGACTGGCACAAATTACAGCATTCCCAGGTCTGCGATAAGTAAATACAGTGCAGGGCATCCTGAGTGATGGGTATATATATATATAAGCATTTCTGACTCAGGGGATATATGTCTCTGTGAGTCCAACGGTTCCGGTAAGCCCGCATTGCTTCCATACGGGGGATTCTATCATTGTGTATTACCCCTTCTCGATTTATCTACGCGGTGTATAGATACCACCACCTGTTTGGGACTTTCTATTTGGTCTCCAGATTTTCTATGCAACAGATACTTATTGGAATCCTTCTCAGTACCATTTTGAATATATGTTATGAACAAAACGGTGGGATACATTTATTCTTTCTGATCCTATTATTGTGTGTTGCCTCTCTCAATTCATGGACACCACCACCTGTTTGGGACTCTCTAGTGACCCTCAGATTTTCTATGCAAACAGATACTTATTGAGGTCTTTCTCGGTACTATTCTGAATGTAATGTGATCCGAACAAACGGTTTAATACATCTGTTTTTTGTCATTTTAACATTTTTTTGTGATCTAAACTAGCGCTGCACTATATATACCCATACTGTTTACAAATTTCCTTATTTTGTGTGCGAGCTGCTATTATAGAGTAAGCGCGGTGTTTTTGAGTATTTTTTCATCCTGAGTGATGTAATTGATCAAATATGGTCATGACCAAGTTTGGTCAATGACGTTGTTCAAGATCTGCAGCTGCTTTTTTTTTTGCACTGTAGCAGTTGGGAATTTGCGTGGCTGAACCGCAAACAGGGAGGGTTTAGGTCTAACCCAAAGCTTATCCCAATATCTGATTAAAACTGTCGCTGGCTAGTTTTACACTGTGTATCCTCCTCAGTATATATATGTATTGTAGCAAAACCCTAGCCTTGCTTTTTAAAATTGTTCTGCTGCTGGCCAATTTCCCACTGCTGTGTCATCCATGGGCTCTTATTGCTTATAGTAAAACATCTGTTTCTACTTTTTTCTTTTCCTTTTTATTTTTTTCTTAAGTATAGTTCAGCCAGTTCTGCCTCATTTAAAGTATCCTGCTGATGGAAAATGTTACACTACTGTATAGTAGTGTAAAATTCTCTTATTTCTTAATGGGTCTTTGATAGAAATTGGTCAATGGCAGGACAATTTTGCATTAATGAGAACAGGGAAAGCCTCCATGAACTACTGGCCAATTTCTATCTGCTGGTCAAAGCAGACTTATTACCATTTGATTCACAACAAGCATGTGTTGCTGCTAAAACTACCCAAAAAAGCCTTTTTTTTCAAGCTGAAATAAATCAGCTTGTGGTGCTGCTCCCAAGCTAATTGTAAAAGGAAAAAATGGGTTACGCATCTAGATATGTACTGCCAGTGTACATTGTTGCTTAGATGGTCCGTGAAAACATTCTGTTCCGTAACACCACATACAGCTTTATGGCATCCCCTAAGCATGTTATTTTAAAGGATTTGTGTGTTTTTAGTGTTGCCCTTAATGACCCTCTCCCGACTGTATGGTATCTTTTTGGCATTGATACATTTTCAAACCCGGGCAGATTCACCCATCTCTAAGTAGCTAGCATGCTGACCCATTGGTTTTTAAACTAAGATTAGGAAAGTCAAAACAGGCATTCTGCCTTCTTCTAGACTGTACAGCAGTATTCAAATATACACCCTGGATGAGCAACTAGATGTCCTACATTACCAAGCTTGTACTCTGCTTTCCCGGACACTAATTAGACCCCTGGTGCTCCAGTCAAAACTTTAGCTTCATTCCCCCTGGATATACCCTACAGAAAGGCAGCTCTTTAGGCACCAAACTCAGGCCTTTCTTTTCAAAGCATGTGTCCTTCCCAGACAGCGAGTCTGGGATATCAGAAAATGGAGCAGCAATTGTTTGACCTGGTCTGTTCAGGGTTCCTTCTACCCAGAGCTGGAGGAGCAGCTATCCTCAGGCAGCCCATGGACTGTACAGCTGCTCTAGAGGCCTCAGCGGTGTCAGGGCTGAAGCTGATTGCAGAACCTTACCACAAGGGATCACTTCTGGAGAGGGACTATCTTATCTCACTCACTGGACTTTGCCCAAAGGAAGCAGAAAGGTGGCAGCTGTCCTGAGGACTTATAATAAAAAGTAGTATATAGAACAATCAGTAATTATACTGTAGTAATACACTACAAGCAGCGCTAATGTTGAGCATAAACACGCAAGCATGTGGCCAACTTCACACAAAAATCCTTGAGAGTAGTGAAGAGTTTAGATAGTGGTTCAGAGAGTGTTCATAGGTGATCATAAAACAGAGTCTCAGTGTGCACCTTCCACCAGTCAGTCCAATTCCACCATGTCAGAACACACTCCCCTCAGGGAGTTAAACTCACCAGAGCTGAGAAATAAATAAGCCTCCAAGGGAAGAAACCTCTGAGCCAAGACTGCTACCAACACCACTCTGGGAGATTGCCAGATGATAAGGGCTCCAAATAAATCAAGGACAAAAAAGAAGCGCACATAGCGTAATCCCATTTATTAATACCCATCACATCACAAAAAACCCCCCTCACTAAATACTTACAAAAGCACTGCAGTCAAACAAGCAATGGAAGCATATGAGCTGTGCACTTGACCGTTACGGAGATCAGCCGGTCCCGCCCCAGTCCTCCATAGCCAATCACAGTGCGTTCAGGCATGACGACAGGCGCACGTCGTCAGCCAAAGTAAACAATGACGGCTTCCTACAGGAGGGGGAGAGGAAAAAGAAGCCTCACTGCACTTCTTTCATAGGAGCAATAGAATTATGCAATATAATACATAATGAACGGACTAATAAGTCTACAATAGCCCACATAATTTATGCAGTTGAGTTACACAGTACATCAACCAATCCTAATCTTGATACTTTTAACAAGAAAATTAATCCTCATTATGATAGCATAAATACGGAAACCGAATAAATACACATGGAAATAAACAATCATGGTGTGACTTGATTAGTAAAAATGCACTGATATATTACGGGCAAATAATTTCTAAGGAGCTACTGATCAGGTATAAATATATAAACGCTTAAAGAAGCATATATGCAGAAGACATAGATAAAAAATGGATAAACATTATATAAAATATTATAGGGTCCAGAAAAAGAAGGAGAGGGAGAATATATTAGAAAAGTAAATATTAAGAAGTACTTTTTAAACAAAAATTCCCAACCAGTCAGTACTATGGCCTCGCTGCCACTAGATAGTGGACTGAGGAACAAGTCCCTTTTTAATCCTCTGAATGGTGCGAACCAACATATTGAGGTATTTAAAGGATTAGTGATACGTGATTTGGAGCATGTAGTGCCTACAAAGAATGTGAATCCTCGACATATATTAGATGGGATCACTATGTTGGAAAAAAGGAAGGAGGTAGTCATAAGACCTGCTGACAAAGGGGGAGGGGTAGTGATTTTAAATAAAGAATTTTATTACAATCAGCTCACCGAAATGTTGAATGATAGTAACACCTATGTGAAATTAGCAAAAGATCCTACTGTGCAATATGAAAAGGATCTGAGAAGTTTGGTTGAAATGGGATACTCAACAGGAGTTCTATCTAACCGAGAAAGAAAATATCTTGTGCCGAGTAGTAGTAGAATCCCTACAATCTACACCCTTCCTAAGATCCACAAAGATTTGAATAATCCTCCCGGGAGGTCGATCGTCAACAGGATCGGCTCCATTACGTCCCGGATGGGCCAGTACCTGGATCATTTCCTGCAAGGTAGTGTCATACAAACGAAGGCGTATCTTAGGGACACTAAAAGTCTCTTACAGATTTTACAGCAGATTGACTTAACATGGAAACAAGAACTGTATTTGGTAACGGCTGATGTGGCATCCCTTTATTCAATCATCCAGCATGATGATGCACTCTTGGCCCTTAATTGGGCTTTGTGCCAACGTGATGATTTACCACACAACCAAAAAGTTTTTATTAGGAATGCCCTAGACTTCTGCTTAGGCCATAATTTCTTTTGGTTTGATGGCCAGTTCTTTTCCCAATGTAGGGGTGTTGCTATGGGGACTAAATTTGCCCCCAGTATAGCAAATTTGTTCATGGGGGAGTGGGAGGATAAAACAATCTTTTCTGTCGCTCGTACCCAGCTCCTGCTATACAAAAGATACATTGACGATTTGTTTTTTATCTGGGAAGAGTCTATTGATAGTTTACAAGAATTTTTGAGGGATCTCAACTCCAATTTGAATAATATTAAGCTGACTAGTGAATTTAGTCAGAGTGATATACATTTATTGGATGTCAGTATTTTTAGACAGGGGAATAGGTTGGGAACTAAAGTGTACTTCAAGCCTACAGATTCTAACAGTTACCTACCTGTTGACAGTGGGCATCACCCTATGTGGTTAAAAAATATTCCTAAGGGACAACTCACTAGGGTGAAAAGGAACTGTTCTGAAGAAGTGGACTTTATATCACAAGCTCAAATCATAAAGAAAAAGTTTATGGAAAAGGGGTACTATGAAGAAGCGTTGGACTTCATCATTCAGGAATTGACAGTGCAGCCTAGGTGTACCTTTTTAGAGGAAGCTCCACCTGTCCCGAAGAGGGACAGTCATGAATGGAGCTTCATCTCGGGGGTTTCACTCCCAATATAGGGAGGTGGAAGACATTTTTGCTATTCACTGGCATGTTCTGCTTATGGACAAAGTGCTGCATTCAGTTTTACCCTGTAAACCGAAGTTTATCTATAGAAGGTCGCTGAGCTTTGTGGACAAAATAGTGCGGAAAGTGTTGGATCCCCCTTCTAGGCCCTCTTCTTTTTGGGACAGAGATGTTTTTTTCTGTTGCAAGAGGTGCCGTGCTTGTAGGGAAGTGAATAGAACACTGAGGGCCCTGGAGAGTTTTACATCGACCTCTAATAATAAAGAATTTACCATCAAAGAATTCATTACATATAACATTTCCTATGTAGTCTATGCTCTGCAATGTCCGTGCGGCCTTATTTATATAGGGCGCACCAAGAGGCTTTGGAAAGTCAGAATTGCAGAGCATATAGCCAATATAAAAATAGATTTTAAAGATCACAATGTATCACTCGATTTTAAATTGATACATAATCAGAACCCGTCGGGCCTTAAATTTTGGGGCATTGATCACTTAAAACCAAAATGGAGGGGTTCAAATCTAGTTCGTGACCTATCTAAGAGAGAGACCCAATGGATTTTTTTGGTGGATACTTTATTGCCAAAAGGGTTGAACGTTGATTTAGATATTAATTGTTTCATAAATGATTATTAATAATTTGAAGCAGCTTTTATTGATCAGCTTTTAATGTTGTTACATATATATATATATCTATATATTTTTTTTAATAATATTTTATATAATGTTTATCCATTTTTTATCTATGTCTTCTGAATATATGCTTCTATAAGCATTTATATATTTATACCTGACCTGTAGCTCCTTAGAAATTATTTGCCCGTAATATATCGGTGCATTTTTACGAATCAAGTCACACCATGACTGTTTATTTCCATGTGTATTTATTCGGTTTCCGTATTTATGCTATCATAATGAGGATTAATTTTCTTGTTAAAAGTATCAAGATTAGGATTGGTTGATGCACTGTGTAACTCAACTGTATATATAAATATATAAATTATGTGGGCTATTGTAGACTTATTAGTCCATTCATTATGTGTTATATTACATAATTCTGTTGCTCCTATGAAAGAAGTGCAGTGAGGCTTCTTGTTCCTCTCCCCCTCCTGTAGGAAGCCGTCATTGTTTACTTCGGCTGACGACGTGCGCCTGTTGTCATGCCGAACGCGCTGTGATTGGCTATGGAGGACTGGGGCGGGACCATTTAAGCCTGTCTGTTTGCCGTGTAGGCACGTCCTCTGTTGAAGTCAGGATATGATGAAACGCGTCAGCACGTGACTTGAACGATACCGGAAGTGACGTGTGCACTCCACCGCAGCTGGATCCACAACAAGGAAGTGTTTCATCGCTCCTTGGCACACTGAACCGGCTGATCTCCGTAACGGTCAAGTGCACAGCTCATATGCTTCCATTGCTTGTTTGACTGCAGTGCTTTTGTACGTATTTAGTGAGGAGGTTTTTTTGTGATGTGATGGGTATTCATTTAATAAATGGGATTACGCTATGTGCGCTTCTCTTTTGTCCTTGATTTATTTGGAGCCCTTATCATCTGGCAATCTCCCGGAGTGGTGTTGGTAGCAGTCTTGGCTCAGAGGTTTCTTCCCTTGGAGGCTTATTTATTTCTCGGCTCTGGTGAGTTTAACCACCTGAGGGGGAGTGTGTTCTCACATGGTGGAATTGGACTAACCGGTGGAAGGTGCACACTGAGACTCTGTTTTATGATCACCTATGAACACTCTCTGAACCACTATCTAAACTCTCCACTACTCTCAAGGATTTTCGCGTGAAGTTGGCCACATGCTTGCGTGTTTATGCTCAACATTAGCGCTGTTTGTAGTGTGTTACTACAGTATAATTACTGATTGTTCTATATACTACTTTTTATTATAATTTACTTATTTTAAACGGCTGCTTTTAATGTTTTAATTTTTTTACCTTCTTTGTAATAAATTGGGTGACACCTGTATTTGTAATAATAAGTGCTGGTCTTACTTTTGAACAGTAATTTTTCCTTTGGTGCTGAGAGGTGTATTGTAGGCCCGAGTGAACACCTTTGTTTTTATTTTTGTCCTGAGGACTTGTGAGTAAAAACAATAAACTGATCTCTGTGACTGTGTAGAGTTCTGGAGAATGCAGTGGGTACCAGCGGTTGTGCATCAGCCTAAGGTAACCAAATGCCAAATAGACCTGCCTCATGGTCTTCAGCTGTAAAGCTGTAGACTTCTTAGAGACTTGCCTCATTGGTCCCCAGCTGTGAGGCACTAGACTGTCCAACACCCACAATTACTCAAGGAGAATATTGTCCTCTAATCTAAGTGCTAAGCATTTTGCAGTATCCCATGCCCTAACCCCCTCTCTTGTTAAAGTTCTTCAAACAAATTAAAAGACATCCGCTAGACTGATTCTTTGGTGATAGAGTGTATGGACTGGTGCATGGGTGACTGCCAGCCTCTGTACTATTAGGGAAGATCCAGCTGTCACCAGCAGCCACCTATGGGGTTAATGCTACACTATTGATAAGGACTCCCCCATCAGCAGGTAGAAGCAAACAATGGTCTGAGCTAAGGGGAAAACCTACTGAAAACAGAACTATCAATCCAGGCTTAGGTTGATTACAGCCCAGAAGTACTACATTTGGGATTGTTACACTTCTGCTTAGGGCAGGGTCCCTACATGTTTATATAGATTTTAGATTCATTATGTGTGCCCCTCCATATTCTATATTTTGGGCAGATTTACAGTGACTGAAGGTGATCAAAAAATCAATAGGCACAGTTAATCACATTTTCCTTCATGCTCTTTGCTTTTTTTTCACGTTTGAATTCACAGTGTTGTAGGTTACCCAACTTGCTGAATATTTAATGAAAATATAAGCCTATGCCAGCATTAAAGATGAGTGGAAAAGTGATAGCTGTTGGCCAAGTAATGCCAGAATGGAAGCTTTCAGTTACACTCATTGAGTTGCTTATACAATCTATTCTTGTTTTTTCTTTATTTGGAGAGCTTGTTTTTGGAGGGTATATTTAAAGTAGCGTAGTTTATTTAATTTATTGTTCTTCATATTGCTTTTTTTCTATGTATGTGTGTGTGACATGTAGCAAGGTCCCGGGTCCCCTTTGGTCTAATGAGAACCTCCAGAGTTAGGGACAGTTGACATCCTTCTGTGTAGAGTGGGTTACAAGGCATGGTGGGTATAATGCAAGCATAGACGTGCGCAGGGGGTGTGCCAGGTGTGCCTGGGCACACAATAATCAGCCCCCCCCGTGTGGTGTAGATTCCTCCTGCTGCCTGGGCTCGCTTCCTTTTCTGAATGAGCACTGAGAGTGATTGGTACAGATCACTCACTGTGTTCATTCATAAGTGAAGCCTAGTAAACTGTGTTTACTAGGTTTCAGTTTGTGAATGAACAGGAAGCCGCTCAGTACAGAGGATTTCCCATTCATGCACTATCCAGTGCAGCTGACGCTGCAGAGAAAGGGGCTGGGGAATCTCTGTCCTTTTTCTGTTGCAAGAGTGAGACATCAGGGGTATGTTTAGACCCCTGATATTTCACCAAAGCCCCCAGTAGGGCTTCTAAAATAATTGTAAATAATAAATACTGTAAAAAAAAAAAAAAATACCGACACTGTCACTGCCCACGTGACACCATCCCCTGCCCTACTGACAATATCCAAATTGTAATACATTTTAAAATGTTTTTTTTTTTTTATTCCAATATATTTTTATTCATATAAAAAGTGTATAAAGTTATATAAACATTCTGCGGCATCACAGATTCATCTTGTGTATCTGATGATATGCAATGGTATACAATAATTCTGTTTGGTACATGCAGATGTTGACAATTGGTAGATGTAATAGTATAATCAACAGTTGGATGTTTGACAATGTGTGTTTATACAAAACAATTATACCGTAAAGAAGCTAGTGATAGGACTAGCATTCCCAGCACTATAGAACATTGTCGTGCCAGGAGTAACATAACTAAGGTAACATAAATAATAGTAAAAACTGAAACAGAAAATGCGCAGCATTGCATACTTCATATGAACATGGGTTGCAAGCATTCAGAACATTAAAATCATTAAAATCATTAATCTTTATGATTAAGTGCGTACCATGCAAGCCATCCAGAACATTTCGTTTGTGATTTCTGATAGTGAACTTGGGCTGCGGCAAACATAAGTTCATATGTAGCGTGTGTGTTGGTTAACTCAACTACTTCTTGAAAAAAGGGAGGTTTGGTATCCTTCCAATGTCTCAGCATTGCCAACCTAGTGCTAAGTAGTATGTGTATGACTATAATTCAGGTTGCGACTGGTATACGTTCTATGCCTAGTGAAAGAACTGCCACAGCTGCTTCAGGGATAACTATGAAGCCTGATATCACTGAGATTAATTTAAATAATTTTTGCCATAATGGTCGTAGAACTGGGCAGTTCCACATTATGTGGGGTAAGGTACCTATATTTCCGCAATTTCTCCAGCATAAAGGTGAGACCTTTTTAGCAAATTTGGATATTCGGTATGGTGTTAAGTACCAACTTAACATTATTTTGTAGGTTATTTCCCACAGGTTAACGCACTTAGTAGCAGCAAATGTGTTGTGTAGAGCTTTTTGCCATTGTTCTTCGGTATAGATTGTGCCCACTTCATGTTCCCACGCTATGATGTTGTCAGTTTTGGTAAACACATGCTTGTTGCTGAGCAGGTTATAAAATAAAGATATTCCTTTTATGTTAGTGTTGGGATTTGTGAGGTAAAGAAATACTCGCCATGGTACCTTAATGGATGTGTTTGGGAGTTTTTGAAGGAGATGAGATATCTGGATGTATCTATAGTGGTCATTGTCATTCAAACCATATTCTATTTGCAAAGCCTCAAACGTTTTAGGTGTTGGACCAATCATAAGATCTTCTAGTGTTAGTATGCCTCTGGACATCCAATGTGTTTTGCGTAGGTTTGGTATAACCAATGTTAGACTAGATGTAGTGATTGGGATATTTTTGGTTGTTTGGTTCGAGAATTCTAATGATATGAACATCTTCCAAGCTAGTAGCGTAGCTTCCATTGTAGGGGATATATGTGTTTGGGTATATAATTGGATGTTATAAGACAATAGTAAATCAGCTAGATTTGTCCCAGGCGCCTGTGCCTTCTCTAGTTCTAACCATCTATGGGTCTGTGACTGGGATAACCAAAATTTGGCTTGTGAGAGAATTGCCGCTATATAGTAGTCTTTTAATATGATGTGTCCTATTCCTCCAGCATCTCTAGACTTAGTTAGTTTCATGAAGGCACGCATGTACAGTATGTGTGTGTGTGTGTGTGTGTGTGTGTGTGTGTTTGAGCTTTGGGGTGCACACCCTAATGCAATAGTCTGCGCACACCAATGAATGCAAGGTAGATTCATGAGCGCAAAGAGATTTATTTTCTCTTGAATAGAACTGTGGGAGAGAGGGTTTAGGGCCAGGACACCCTTGAGTAGTTGCAATGCTAATTAGCAGACTTCTATAGGTAGACAGCCATGCAGGGAAAAGCATCCAGCATGACACCACATCTGCATGTGTAGGATCGCTGTGTCCTATGGCACAGTCTTATAACAGTTTCTAACACAAGTTGTAATGAACTTCTGTACTTCCTCTACAATCACTTTTTGTAGATCCTCACTCCACTGAGCTCCCAGTCTCTCTCACTAGACTTGCTGATCCACTGCCACTGGATCCCCAAGCTCTTCCAGCCTTCTCACTGAGTATCTTCCTCAAGCGTCACCCCCGCTAACCTGCTGGGTCTCTAGCTTGGCACTCACAGATACTCCTCAAGCGTCACTCCACTGGCCTGCTTGGTCCGTGGCTTTGCACACAAGGCTGTTCTGCAAGCGTCACCTCTGCTGGCTGGGTCCCTGGCCTGACACCCGCTGAAGTTTCCCAATTCTTCATCGTCCCTGGTTGGTGAGAATACTGCTCCGGTACTTGCTTCAGCTACTCACTGTGGTCCCTGGTAATAAGGTGGTTGGTCCCTTAGTGGCGACAGCTTCCCCCTCTACCTCCAACCACAACAGGTTCTCCGACTGGCAGAACCGTCACTTCTAGTTGGACTGCAAGCCACAATCCCAACCCTACACTGCTCTCTTGCTTCTGGATAGGCCCCAGACAGCCTAACTGCCAGATGTCCCCGGGATAGGCCCCAGACTCTGGACTATCTGTCCGGGGCAGCACAACACACGTCCACCCAGACAGCCGTCCAGGTGACATAGAACCCCGATCACCTGACTCCACCCAAATATATAAGCTTTTTCACCAGGCCAAGGGATTTAAGAAACCCCTGCCTATTGGCTGAGACACCCCATATACTCCTAATCTGTCCTTACATTGCCTTTGTCTTATCTAATGTTGCCAGGTACCCGGCCGCCCAGCGACAGAAGAGAGAAGTGCAGAAATTCCAGAGGGTGAAATCAGTTGATCCCTAGCAATTAGCCAAGGCAACTATACCTGGCAGGTAAATTTAAGAGCAACCCTGCCTAAACATCAGGGTGCTACAGACATTTGTTTGTTTTTCATTAATTGTTTTAGGTTTTTTATTTAACTTTTTTTCACTGTCTGTTTTCTTATTGTAAAAAAGTAAACCTTCTTCCCACTGACAAATTTCTGAAAGAGGGCAGCAGATTTTCCTCAAGAATACGATGGTATTTTGCCCCATCCATTTTTCCTTTTATCCTGACAAGTGCTCCAGTGGGTGCTGCAGAGAAACACCCCCATAAAAGGATATTACCACCTTCATGCTTTAGTGTAGGAATGGTGTTATTTGGATGGTGAGCTATATCGGATTTCCACCGGACATATCATTTGGTGTTCAGGCCAAAAATTTAAATTTTAGTCTCATCTGACCATAACACCTTTTTCCATGTGACCTCAGAATCTTCAAGGTGCGCTTTGGCTAAGCTCAGTTGTGACTGCATGTGGCCTTTTTTGAGGAGTGGCTTTTTTCTCACCCTTCCATACAAGCCACATTTGTGGAGAATTTGTGATCTTGTTGTCACATGCACACAATGACCACTCTTTGTCATAAATTCCTGCAACTGATTCAGATTTGCTGTAGACCTCTTGGTAACCTCCCTGACCAGTTTCCTCCTGGCTCTTTCATCAAGTTTGGAGCGACGTCCTGATCCAGGGAGGGTCTGTGTTGTACTAAATATCTGCCACTTCTTTATAATAGACTTCTCTGTGCTTCTAGGCAATGATAAAGCCTATGACATTTTTTTGTATCGATCTCCTGACTTGTGCTTGTCCACAACTTTATCCCAGAGGTCTTTTGACAGTGCCTTGCCACCCAGTTGATTGTTTGCTTGAGTTGCACTACCAGGGACTGCAATGCTCCAGGAAAGCTCTTTTCATGCTGAGCTAATCAAAATGACCACAGCTGATCACAGCTCAAAGTCAAATGGCTTTGTGTGCCATTTATGTGATTAGCTACACCTGATTGAGTTTACAAGTTTTTTTTAGGAGGGGATGATTCTTTTTTCCAACTCAGTGATTCTGTTTTTGAATTTCTGAATTTTTTTGTTTCTGACATGTTGGTGTTTTATATTTTTCACGTGGATGTTATAAGTTGCACTGAGTAAAGACATAAAATGTGTTTGTCTTGATTTCAGGCTGCAAAGCAACATAATGTGATTATTTCAAAGGGGGGGGGGGGGGGGTGATCCTTTTCTATACCCACTGTATATAACATCTTTTTTTTCACACTTTTTATTGTTTTTCCTTATTTAAAGTGGTTGTATACCCTCAGGAAAAAAAAAATGTTAAAAAAACCCTGTAAGGCAAAGGCATAATGATCTAGTATGCAACGCATACTGGCTCATTATGAAATACTTACCTTAGAACGAGGTCCCCATATCGCAGGCCGGTCTAAGCCGAGGGAGCTGACATTTTGTCCTTGGCATGTCTTCCGGGTTAGGTCCGGCAGTGTCTTCTGGACCTTCAGCCGGGCATTCACAGCGCATGCGCAGCTAACGTCAGTGGCTGCATGCAAAGCGAATATCTCCTAAACCGTGAGGTTTAGGAGATATTCATTTTACCTACAGGTAAGCCTTGGGTGCCAGATAGAGCAGAGGAGGAAACAAGGTGAGGCAGCACAACCCGAAGGAGGCCAACATCAAGTAGGAGTAGGGTGGCTGCTCTCTACTCTATCATATTCTGCAGCTGTTATCTCCCAGCCCACTCCCCAAAGCTCAGATGTCTGGGCCTTTTTCAGCACATCTGCAGCAGATCGCACTGTTGCTATCTGCAAACTGTGTCTCAGGCACATCAAACGTGGCAAAAAACCATTTGAATACCACATGCTTAACAAGGCATTTAACGTCCAACCACTCAGCCCGTTGGCAAGAGCACCTAAAAGCCACACAAAAGGGGCACAAATCTGTCCCTCCCTCATCCTCCTTACCCACTTCAGTCTGCCCCTGCAATACTGAGTCATTACCTTTCAGCAGCCTCCACTGACAGGGATGATGGTATAGCACAGGGTGTTCCAGGTCCTAGCAGCACATCTGCCAGCAGCACACCACCAGCTGTAGAATGTAGCAAATTTGTCTGCTCCATCTGCTGCAGCGGAAAAAAAATACAGTCCCTGCCACCCACATGCCCAGTGTCTGAATGCAAGCTTGTCAAAGCTGTTGGCTCTCCGACTTCTGCCTTTCAGCCTGGTGGATTCTACCCCCTTCCGTAAATTTGCACAATGTGTTGTACCATAATGGCAGGTTCCCAGTCGCTACTACTTTTTGCGTAAGGCCATTCCATCTCTCTACCATCATGTGGAAGGGAATGTTCTGGCATCGTTGGGCAAGGCAGTCAGCCGTAAAGTCCACCTTACTGCTGACACGTGGTCCAGCAAGCATGGGCAGGGACGATATATTTTGTTCACAGCACACTGGGTAATGCTGCTTGCAGCTCGAAAGGATGCAGGACAGGGCTCGGTGCTGCAGCTTGTTGTGCCCTCACGTCTCCATACAGTTGGTGGTGATGATGCCAGACCTGTGAGCTCTACCCCCTCCTCCTTTGCCACCTCCATGCCCGCCTCTGCAGAATTGTCCTATGAACATCAGGTACCCCCTAAGCGTTCAAAGGGCTATTCCAAGAGTCAGGCTAAAAGGTGCCATGCAGTGCTTCAGCTGGTGTGTTTAGGGGTCAGGAACCACACCGGAGCAGAGATTCTTGCAGCTCTGCAGGGACAGGCCCAGAGGTGGTTCATACCACTCCAGCTGGAGCCAGGAATGGTGGTGTGCGATAATGGCTCAAACCTCCTGTCCGCCCTTAGACAGGGTAAGTTGACACACGTGCCATGCCTGGCACATGTCCTCAATTTGGTGGTGTAGCGTTTCCTAAGTACATACCCAGTGTTGCAAGATGTACTAAAGCAGGCCAGAAGAGTCTGTAGCCATTTCAGGCGGTCATACACAGCCAGTGCTTGGTTGGCTGAAATTCAGCGGGAATTCCACCTGCCTGTAAACCGCCTGATCTGTGACATGCCCACCAGGTGGAACTCAACTTTGGTAATGCTGCAGCAGCTATACATGCAGCAGAGGGCCGTCAATGAGTATCTATGGCTGATCATTAAGGATGCATGCACTGTATTGTCACCATTTGAGGAGGCCACAAGGATGGTGAGCAGTGACAGTGCATGCATCAGTGACACAATCCCTGTTGTGTTCCTGCTGGAGCAGACTCTGCGTGGCATTATGAACAGGGCACTGGAGGCAGAGCAGCAGGAGGAAGGAGGACTTCCTTTCCTCTCAAGGCCCACTTTATCCAGACACCATCATTTCTATGTCACAGAACACACAGGAGGAGAGAGGGGAGGAGGATGAGGAGGAGGATTCTGGAACTTTCATAGGCTTCGATGAGAGGAAGACATACATCAATCTGTAAGCGATGGCTTTCCAACCCCAGGACCCTTGGGAGTAGTACGTGGCTGGGAGGAGGAAGTTACAGATGCTGTCATCCTGAGTGACCCCAAGGAGTCTGCTTCTCAAGCCTTGGCAAATTTGAGGCGCATGGGCAACCTCATGCTTCAAAGCCTGCAAAATAAGAATATGTGGCATAAAGGAGAAGGATGATTACAGGTTGGCAACCCTTCTTGACCACCATTATAAGGGGAAGGTCTCAGAACTCATCCCGTCCCCACAGAGAGTGCAGAAGATAAAATCTCTTGAGGACACAAAGAGGATTTTATTGAACGTTTTTCCTGACTCCAGTAGGTTACAGTGTCGTGGAAAACGTTGTTTTGAGTCTTCTGTTGGTCAAGAGAGGAGCGTTGGAGAAGGCGTCCGCCTAAGTGAGGCATTTCGGAATTTTTTTAGTCCTCGCCGCCCAGGGCTGTCAGCTTCCACATCCCATCGGCAGCGTCTGCATCACATGGTGGACGATTACCTTGGGGCCAAAAAAGAGATGGAAAGCTTTCCAGCTGATGATCCACTCACTTACTTGGTCATGAGAATAAACCACTGGCCAGAACTTTCCCAGTATGCTATTGAGTTGTTGAGCTGCCCTGCATCCAGCCTGCTTTCAGAACGCGCATTCAGTGCTGCAGGAGGTTTCATTACTGATCATAAGACGCGTCTGTCCACAGATTCTGTAGCCCGTTTGATGCCGATGTCACTGATTAAGTCTTTTTGGGATGTGGAATCTCTGGCCTTGGGGGTGTTCAAATCCCTTTCCACTCTGTCCAAAACTAAAGAAAAAAAGCCTTTAGTTATACTTTAAGGCATTTTAGCTTAAAGAATGTGACACCCTGGTGACTTAAATCATAGGTAAATCCAAGAGTTTAAAAGCAGAGTACATGGGGATATTAGTGGCATGGTTTAATAATGCTGTGCAAACTGTTGGCGCTATATAAATTCTGTATTATAATAATAATGACAAGCCATAAGGGTATTAAATTATAGCAATCTAGTCAATGGCAATCAAAAATTGCAATTCTGACAATACATAGGGCCACAAACACAGCTCAACAGGCCCCCGAAGTCCCTTCTGTTACAGACTGCTAGTAGACTTACGGTACTACTTTCACAGCTAATGGAAAGAGCCATAAAGAAAATGAGTAATGAAAAACTTCCTGTAAGTGACAGTGGGGAGCAGGTGAGTTGTGCACATATCGGCAGGTCCCAATATAACAAAGATCTGGACAGGGTGGCCTTGTCTAATTAAATTTTAGAAGGGCCGCTTCCTATCCAGTCCACCATGTTGCCCAGGTTCTTCTGCACCTCCCAGTCATTGTCAGAAAAAATAGTTCACTTGAGTCCATTTTAGTTCAATCTTGCTTTATTAACCACTTAAGGACCAATCCTCTTTCTGAGATTTGTTGTTTACAAGTTAAAAACAGTTTTTTTTTGCTAGAAAATTACTTAGAATCCCCAAACATTATAATTTTTTTTTCTAACACCTTAGAGAATAAAATGGCGATCGATGCAATACTTTCTGTCACACCGTATTTGCACAGAGGTCTAATGCCCTGTACACACGGTCGGATTTTCCAACGGAAAATGTGTGATAGGACCTTGTTGTCGGAAATTCCGACCGTGTGTGGGCTCCATCACACATTTTCCATCGGAATTCCCGACACACAAAGTTTGAGAGCTTGCTATAAAATTTTCCGACAACAAAATCAGTTGTCGGAAATTCCGATCGTGTGTACACAAATACGATGCACAAAGTGCCACGCATGCTCAGAATAAATTAAGAGACGAAAGCTATTGGCTACTGCCCCGTTTATAGTTCCGACGTACGTGTTTTACTTCACCGCATTCAGAATAATCGGATTTTCTGACAACAACTTTGAGTGACCGTGTGTACGCAAGACAAGTTTGAGCCAACATTCGTCGGAAAAAATCCTAGGATTTTGTTGTCGGAATGTCCGATCAATGTCCGACCGTGTGTACGGAGCATTACAAGCGCACTTTTTTTGGAAAAAAATACACTTTTTTTTAATTAAAAAATAAGACAACAGTAAAGTTAGTTTTTATATTGTGAAACATAATGTTACACTGAGTAAATTGATACCCAACATGTCACGCTTCAAAATTGCGGCCGCTCGTGGAATGGCGAGAAACTTTTACCCTTAAAAACCTCCATAGGCAACGTTTAAAAAATTCTACAGGTTGCATGTTTTGAGTTACAGAGGAGGTCTAGGGCTAGAATTATTGCTCTAGCTCTACCGATTGCGGCAATACCTCACATGTGTGGTTTGAACACCATTTTCATATGAGGGCGTTACTCACGTATGCGTTCGGTTCTGCACGCGAGCTCGGCGGGACGGGGCGCGTTTAAACATTTTTAAACATTTTTTATTTTACCTTTTATTTTTTATTTCGACACTGTTCTTTTTTTTTTTTTAAAAAATGTGTAACATCCCTTGTAATAGAAAAAAGCATGACAGGACCTCTTAAATATGAGATCTAGGGTAAAAAAAACCTCAGATCTCATATTTACACTAAAATGCAATGAAAAAAAAATATGGCTTTCTAGCTGCTGCCATAACAAACATATCCCTCTTCAAAGGGAAGACGTATATCGGTGTACGGCGGTCCGGAAGAGGTTAAAGTTTTATAATAGATGTTACATCAACCAAAAAAAATGTGATTTGGTACTCAATTACTAGTGATAGAAGACAGAAGGTATAATGTGGGAGTACTGCCCTCTCAGGTAACCTAGGGAGCAGCTAGGAGGTAGAAGGCCCAACCAGATTGGTTAAGGACTGCTCACATCATAAAACCATTGAAGAATAATACTATTCTGTTGTTAAGTGCAACCATTAATAGAAATAGAGTAGTCGATTATGCAATACTAGCTTCTAGTAGTGGGTAGTGAGGTGACAGGGAATATACCATTTGAAGAGGTACATAAAAAGGAAAGAGGATAGCCAGGGTTTAAACTGAAGGAGAGGGTGTTGCAGTCAGTCCATCATGGCTGGCTAGAAGTTGGGAAGTGTCTTCCGTTATCCAATTCTGAAACACAGAGCAATAACGAAACATTAGCCAGGAGGTCCAAGTTATTTTGAATTGCTCTTCCCTATCATTTTCCTGCACCAAGTGTACCAGGTCCTGTATGGTATTGAGTTCAATTGCTCATTCCACAATGGGAGGTATGGTGATTGTTTTTCAATAGCGGGGTATAACTGTCCAAGTGTGTCTAAGAAATGCCTAAGGACATCTTTTTTTGCGGTCTTCAGGGGTCCAGAGATCATGAAGAGGAGCACCACCATAGGGCAGAGTGGGATTCGAGTATCCATGAGTTTACAGTATAAGGAAAGGATTCACAACCAAAATGCATAGATAGGGGGACAGTCCCACTATATATGAAGAATGGTGCCTTTGGTCACAAGGCACCACCAACAGGAATCAGAGGCCGCTTGACTGAAGTGGTAAAGAAGGAAGGAGCATCTATATCACCTGGTGAATAGGGGAGTTATTCCCGCGCTATCAAATATGGAAGCGGCTAGAAATGGAAAAGCCGCATGCACCGATAAGGTAAACACCTGACCTTTTTAAAGAAATATATATAAGTGGGTGGTGCTGCGCTGAACCTTAGTATAGGAACAAATAAATTGGATAATAAATAGATGTGTGTATCACAAATAAAGTATAAATACGTGGAAGAAAAAAATGTTTTTTTACATATGACATAAAATCAAAATCTAAATGTTCAGTTTCTTAGATAATTGGTGAGAGAGTGGCATAAATAAATTCTAAATAGAATAATCGCTTAAATCAACTGCGATAAAATCTGCATAATTTTAAATACATAAACATGATAGTGGAGCTACCAAGACACCAGTAGCTGACATTAGGTTAAGCATAGGGCAAAAGCATATATCAGGAAAGCTGTTGAGACATCCACCTATAGACTCCAACGCGTCCCTCACTGTCCTGGGTCCTAGGATGGAATTCCCTCAGGTATGGTGCAGGGGGGTTGTATATATAGGGGGTAATCGGCAGAAAAGAAGCCAATAGTGTAATCCCGTTTGTTTAATGGCAATACTCTTTATTAAAAAGTTATAGGTACTCACATAAAAGTTTAAAAACAGCGGTATCAATCCGACGAGCGGCGAGCTCGTATGCCTCTGTTTGTGTGCGCAGCCTGTCTCGTCCCTACACGTGACGTCACACCTCGTGACTTCATCGGGGGATCAAGTTCCCCTGATGAAGTCACGAGGTGTGACGTCACGCGTAGGGACGAGACAGGCTGCACACACAAACAGAGGCATACGAGCTCGCCGCTCGTCGGATTGATACCGCTGTTTTTAAACTTTTATGTGAGTACCTATAACTTTTTAATAAAGAGTATTGCCATTAAACAAACGGGATTACACTATTGGCTTCTTTTCTGCCGATTTACCCCCTATATATACAACCCCCCTGCACCATACCTGAGGGAATTTCATCCTAGGACCCAGGACAGTGAGGGACGCGTTGGAGTCTATAGGTGGATGTCTCAACAGCTTTCCTGATATATGCTTTTGCCCTATTACCTTAAGGTAAGGGGCCACTACCTACCCGAGTGGGTTTTGCACACGAAGAAAACACTTGATGTGGTTCACTTCAGCACTGTAATTGCAACGTGTGCATGCTAGGACGTTGCTGTCACATTTTTTATAAAACAAAGGACTTTTTTTATGCAATTTATGTATGCTTTCTTCTCTGGTCAATTTTCATTTTTTAAGATTCCAGCCAATTATTTTAATTTTGATGCTGTATTGCACATTATGCACTATATGAAAAAAGAGTAAGATTTTGCTCCTTCAGTCTTATGGTTGCACATTGCACTTTTCTGTTTGCACCATACACTTTGCTGGTTAAATTACAGATGCACATTGTTTACATTCACTATGCACTTTATTTATGCTTAACCTAATGTCAGCTACTGGTGTCTTGGTAGCTCCATTATCACGTTTATGTATTTAAAATTATGCAGATTTTATCGCAGTTGATTTAAGCGATTATTCTATTTAGAATTTATGCCACTTTCTCACCAATTATCTAAGAAACTGAACATTTAGATTTTGATTTTATGTCATATGTAAAAAAACATTTTTTTCTTCCACGTATTTATACTTTATTTGTGATACACACATCTATTTATTATCCAATTTATTTGTTCCTATACTAAGGTTCAGCGCAGCACCACCCACTTATATATATATCTATATCACCTGGTTATAGGTTTTAACCTTTTTTCTTGAGTCTTGGTTGTAAGCAATAATTTGTGGGTCAAGAGAGATGACTTTTCCCAGTCTGCAGGGGTAATGATGAGCTGTAGGTGTATTTCCCTAGTCTGTATATAGCGGGGGAGGTCTGGATATGCAGCAGCTAGGATAATGGAATATAGTTGGGAAATAGTATGTGTCGGGGAATCTTTATGTAATACCCTGTTTCCCCGAAAATAAGACCTAGCGTGATTGTTGGTGATGGCTGCAATATAAGCCCTACCCCCCAAATAAGCCCTAGTTAAAGTCCTTGTAGGTCTTATTTTCAGGGTAGGGCTTATTTTCAGGGAAACAGGGTAGGGCTTATTTGGGGGTTAGGGCTTATATTGCAGCCATCACTGACAATCACGCTAGGTCTTATTTTCGGGGAAACAGGGTAGTAGGGATTCAAATGTGGTTGGCCCAGCATTGATATCTGTTAGTGGATGGAAAGAATGAATGATAGATAAGGTTTGTTGCCTCTGTAGTCATTGTAGGGGAGTAAGCAGGGGGCTAATAGGTGGGTTAGCTACAGTCAAGGAAAGATTGGAGGACTTGAGAGAGCCGTCTGTGGTCATGGTTTTTGTCACGTTTTTTGGACTGGACCTTCCTCTTTATCTACAGCTATTTGAGCACAGAGAGTAACAGACTTCACAAAGAGAAAACAATATTTTGTCAAGCAAATATTACAATAGGTAGCAGTTGCAGCCTGAGGGGAACATTATGACATTTTCTACCTCATTAATTTGAAGGCAGTGATACCTTGTGACCTTTTGCCTGCAGCTAAATAATCATTGGTATAGGAGGCTCGGGCACTTAACGCCTGACCTGTTCTCAGATTTACTGCAGAAAAAATATCTCTTTCAGGCATTAACCAACTTCATGGAAGTGTAATGTTGAACAGCATCTCCCACACAAATAAAGTTAACTCAACACTTTTATAGATTTACCTGTGAACTTTGTTTTTCAACCTTACGCTGCTGCATGTACGTACAGTATATTGTTTTTATCAAGCTTATCAAGCTTTTACACATTTTAAAACTACAAATAATACCTGCAAAAAAAACATTATTGTGTCCACAGGTATATGGAGGTGGACATAGCTATTGACTGCAAAAATTTTAACAGTGCATGTCTGCACAGGGAAGATGTGTGTTGGATTAATCCACCAGACTCCAGCTGGATAGTTAAGGAGCTTTCATGACATCACTACTGCATGCCACCTGAAAAAAAAAAATCAGACAGCTTAAAGTGTATTTTCATTTGTTTGCAGTCAAATTGAGATAACACCTACTTTATATCAAATGGATTTTTGGGACTTTAGATGAGGCACATATGTAGTGTGCCTCCATCCCTAGTACATGTATGTAAAGACAGTAAGGGAAAAGTGGGACTTTAAAATGAGGTTGCTGACATTGGGGAGGTGGATTGAAAAAAATGTAATTTTATTGATCAAGAACGATATACAGTTGGGACGGAAAGTATTCAGACCCCCTTAAATTTTTCACTTTGTTATATTGCAGCCATTTGCTAAAATCATTTAAGTTCATTTTTTTCCTCATTAAAGTACACACAGCACCCCATATTGACAGACAAACACAGAATTGTTGACATTTTTGCAGATTTATTAAAAAAGAAAAACTGAAATATCACATGGTCCTATGTATTCAGACCCTTTGCTCAGTATTTAGTAGAAGCACCCTTTTGATCTAATACAGCCATGAGTCTTTTTGGGAAAGATGCAACAAGTTTTTCACACCTGGATTTGGGGATCCTCTGCCATTCCTCCTTGCAGATCCTCTCCAGTTCTGTCAGGTTGGATGGTAAACGTTGGTGGACAGCAATTTTTAGGTCTCT
Organism: Aquarana catesbeiana; assembly: GCF_042186555.1. Taxonomy (NCBI): domain Eukaryota; kingdom Metazoa; phylum Chordata; class Amphibia; order Anura; family Ranidae; genus Aquarana; species Aquarana catesbeiana. The sequence continues at coordinate 609,867,956 of NC_133324.1, read as the reverse complement.
CCAGCGATGCTCAATTGGGTTTAAGTCAGAGCTCTGGCTCGGCCACTCAAGAACAGTCACGGAGTTGTTGTGAAGCCACTCCTTCGTTATTTAAGCTGTGTGCTTAGGGTCATTGTCTTGTTGGAAGGTAAACCTTCGGCCCAATCTGAGGTCTTGAGCACTCTGGAGAAGGTTTTCGTCCAGGATATCCCTGTACTTGGCCGCATTCATCTTTCCCTCAATTGCAACCAGTCGTCCTGTCCCTGCAGCTGGAAAACATCCCCACAGCATGATGCTGCCACCACCATGCTTCACTGTTGGGACTGTATTGGACAGGTGATGAGCTGTGCCTGGTTTTATCCACACATACTGCTTAGAATTAAGGCCAAAAAGTTCTATCTTGGTCTCATCAGACCAGAGAATCTTATTTCTCACCATCTTGGAGTCCTTCAGGTGTTTTTTTAGCAAACTCCATGCGGGTTTTCATGTGTCTTGCACTGAGGAGAGGCTTTCGTCGGGCCACTCTGCCATAAAGCCCCGACTGGTGGAGGGCTGCAGCGATGATTGACTTTCTACAACTTTCTCCCATCTCCCGAATGCATCTTTGGAGCTCAGCCACAGTGATCTTTGGGTTCTTCTTTACCTCTCTCATCAAGGCTCTTCTCCCCTGATAGCTCAGTTTGGCCGGACGGCCAACTCTAGGAAGGGTTCTGGTCGTCCCAAACGTCTTCCATTTAAGGATTATGGAGGCCACTATGCTTATAGGAACCTTAAGTGCAGCAGAAATGTTTTTGTAACATTGGCCAGACCTGTGCCTTGCCACAATTTTGTCTGAGCTCTACAGGAAGTTCCTTTGACTTCATGATTCTCACTTGCTCTGACATGCACTGTGAGCTGTAAGGTCTTATATAGACAGGTGTGTGGCTTTCCTAATCAAGTCCAATCAGTATAATCAAACACAGCTGTATTCAAATGAAGGTGTAGAACCATCTCAAGGATGATCAGAGGAAATGGACAGCACCTGAGTTAAATATATGAGTGTCACAGCAAAGGGTCTGAATACTTAGGACCATGTGATATTTCAGTTTTTCTTATTTAATAAATCTGCAAAAATGTCAACAATTCTGTGTTTTTCTGTCAATATGGGGTGCTGTGTGTACACTAATGAGGGAAAAAAATGAACTTAAATGATTTTAGCAAATGGCTGCAATATAACAAAGAGTGAAAAATTGAAGGGGGTCTGAATGCTTTCCGTCCCCGCTGTATATAGAAACACGGCAATATTAAAAAAAACACATAAACAATGGGTATATAAACTCATATCTGGTCCACCCACACGTAACATACAGATGTGGCATGGTAAAAGTACATAAGTATAATGGTTCAAACAATTAATTTTTACATTGCGTTAGATGAATTCATATATAAACATAGATCATGTGAGCAGCACTGGCAGCAAGAGTAATAGTCTATAGAACAATAAAGCCGTAATTAATAGATACATGAGAATCAAAATTAAAAGTCTATTACAGACAGGGATCAGCATCATGAATGCCCATTACAGACATGAGTCAGCATCACAAATGTCCAACGCGTTTCATGTAGGAACACTCTTCAGGGCGGATGCTCAAATACATCTATAAGGTATAGAGAAGTAATAAAATTAGTCAGGTTATAACTAATAATAATATAAAGGAAAGGCAGATTAGCCCGTCCTAAATACTTACAAGGGGTCCAATGCGATGAAATACTGCGACCATAAAACCAAGGTCCCAGAAATGGCCTTTCCCGGGAGCTGAAGTAAATAGACCTGTGTGCAGTATGGTGCACACAAACAATCCCCCCGATGACCCAAGACACAAGTTGCTTGTTCATAGGTGAAAAACCATGGTGAACCCGTGATGGCTGCCTGGGGTAGTCTGGGGTAGTCTGGGGTAGCATGGACAGTGTATATGTAATACAGGTGAGTATGGATGAATGATAATAGAAAGTAGTTAATGTGATAAGGAGTGAATGTGTAAACGGTGATGGATATGTGACCATAGCTCGAATGGCTTAGGAAAGAGTGAAAAATGAAAAATAATAGGGCAAAAGAAACAATCCCAAATGGTGAAAGGCAAAGAAAAAGGGAAGAATTGACATAACAAGGTGTGTATTAACTTAGTGAAAAACTTACATGTTGGGATAAAAAAGGAATAGGTGCTGAAATGCAGTGTGGCATCTTGAATGTGTATCAACAAGGCTGTGTCAGGGGAGGCAGCATATATGGGCCCCGCACATGTGCATGCCAGCTCATACCAGCGTCACGCTAGCACGGCGTAGGCTGGGCGGGGCTCCAGCAGAGGCGGTGATCATCGCCCACTGCAGACGCCCATATTTCCCCGCCGTGACAGCTAAGCTGGAAATCTCATGCTCTGCGTAATGGCACCAAACATGACGTCATACCCAAGGCAGGATGCGTGGCGCTAATGCGCTGTGAGTATCCACCCACTGCCCCATACAATTCCCTGCCCCCCCCTGCATGTGACGTCATGTTTACGCCTGAAGAGTGTTCCTACACAAAATGCATTGGGCATTTGTGATGCTGACTCACATTAGGTGTCCACACCATAGGGCAAGGGGGGTCAATTGCCCCCCCCTGGAATTGTAAGAGTGTTGAAGTCCTTCAGAGTGAAGACACTTGACTTGCCCCCTGTGTTGCAATGGCCGCCGCGGCCGCCTCCGCGGCAGCCGTGGTCTTTATTTTCAAAGCCTGCTGCTGGCCTGAGGGCTGGGGCTGCTCTCAGTCTTTTCCGACTACACATGCATCCGTCCCTCCCTCTTCACCCCCGGCCCGAGCATCAGATTGGCTCTGCCGCTCGGGCCTCTGCTTAACATCACCGTGACACTGACCTGGCTGTTCCGTGATTGGCTGCTGCCTCAGCCTGCCTCTGCCTGTGTAAATATGTTGTGCCTATGCTGATCCGGCCGGCTCGGCGCCAGCTCCACAGGTCACAGGTGCATGGCGTGCAGTGGCCGAGACGACAGAGAATACACTGCCTGGCTGCCAGTGCCTGTCCTGGGACTATCGCTGAAGAACCACAGGTAACAGCAGTGCCTGTACAATGATACCACTGTGTACATCTTTTTGTATTGCAATACAACTGGAACTGTTGTGGCCATATTTTGATCTTGATGGAAACAGCTATACAGACTGTATTATACAGTCTGTATAGCTGTTTTCATCAAGATCAAAATATGGCCAGAACACAATGGCGGACTGTGCATTAAGGGCGCACGGGAGCGCCGCCCTCTCTCTCCTGCCACCCCTCTATCACCTATAGATAGATTCATGCATTGCATGAATCTATCTGTGGCCGCCGCTGCCACCCCCTACTCAGGTGCCTGGCCCCTTTTCGGGCGCAGGATGCCTGAATTACAGCGGCGGGGTTTTTTAAGCACCTGATTAGAGCCATAGGCTCTAAAAGGCGTCAAAAATGGTGACCTACAAGCGCCATGCCATCATATATTTTATTTGTTCTTTGTTAACACCAAATGCAGATTCTACATGTGTTTTCTTTTTATAACTCACTTGTAGTGCCTTGATCACGTGTGTATGAATAATTTCGTGCATTCAATAGTGTAAACATAAAAACAGATTAGAAATTGCTAATCAGACAATGGCAGCTTGATCCTTCTATTAAGCTTTTGCATCAGGTTTCTCAAACCTTTGCCTGCCTGCCTGAGCTTTATGTGATAATGACTAAGCCCCTCCCCTTCATGACATTGTCGAAAAGGGACAGAGCATGGGTGTCCATAAAATTATGCCCCCCCCTGAAAACAGTTCTGCGGACGCCCATGCTGACTCATGTCTGTAATGGGCATTCATGATGCTGATCCCTGTCTGTAATAGACCATTAATTTTGATTCTCGTGTATCTATTAATTACGGCCTTATTGTTCTATAGACTCTTACTCTTGCTGCCAGTGCTTCTCACACGTGTATATACATGAATTCATCTAATGCAATGTAACAATTAATTGTTTTAGAACCATTATACCCATGTACTTCTTTATCCATGCCACACCTGTATGTTACGTGTGGGTAGACCAGATGTGAATTTATATACCCATTGTTTATAAGGTTTTCAATATTGCTATGTTTCTATATATCGTTCTTGATCAATAAAATTGCATTTTTTTCAATCCACCTCCACAATATCAGCAACCTCTGTTCTGACTCAACTACAAGGCAATAACTTTATCTTCAGCTTCGCATAGGGCTTACACAACCTGGTGATCTATTTATCCCTTGCATCAATTCAGACAGCTTAACTCAATGAATAACTCACTGTATGGAAAGACAGACGATGGATCCTCTCAAATGTTCGGTTTAATGATGAATATTCATAGGTAGAAAAACGTTGAAGTTGTAAGCCACATGTAAAGATGTTATAGCAATGAGGTATACTGTGCACAATGAATCAGAGAGAGGAAGGGGAGGAGAATATACAGAACTACGGTGGGAGAGAGAGTTCAGATAGACAGAGGGAACAAATCTTAAAGGCACAGAGCGATAATAAATCACATAGTGTAACACAACACTCCCCATCTGAAATCTTTAGATTTCATAACCATAAACTACATATATATATATTCAATAAGTTCAATACTGTTAAATGTCCTGGAACCTGTAATAAAAAACATGCAACAAGCAAGCATAAACATAAATCCAACAGGATTGAAGAACATGTATTCTGATGTATGACGTCTTCAAGGAATTCCAAAGTTCAGAGTAGAACCTGTAGATAGCAGTAATGTACTCCCCGCCGTGCCAACAGCATGGCTAGTCCTTGCATAAGTCACTCACCTGGCAAAAGGAGTACTAACTCAGTAATTGGTTGAGTAAAGATTTGTGTCGATCCTCCCTTGGTTACCTTGACTTCTACCTTCCGGACCTTGTTATCGTCACTGGGCATAACCTTGGTAATAACACCCATAGGCCACTCATTCCGACAAACTTCCTTGTCTTTTAGAAGGATAAGATCTCCAGCCTTAAGATTAGGCTTAGATGTTTGCCATTTGTTATGACCTTAAAGGTGATGAAGATACTCCTTCCTCCAGCGATGCCAAAACACATTGGCGAGATGCTGCACCTGCTTCCATTGATGCCTGTAGATATCCTTGGGTTCAATCTCACTTGTAGATATTACAGCAGTCCCAATCTTTTGAGTAAGAAGCGAAGCTGGAGTAAGGATCACTGGAGCATCAGGATCTGAAGATACCGACAATAAAGGTCTTGCGTTCTCTATGGCACACACTTCAGCGAGAAAGTATGATGGGTGAGTGGTAAAGACTTGTGAGTCTGCATGGACTCAACAGGGGGTGAGCAGGACTCCTCACACAAAAAGCTTGGAGGTGACAGCCATAAGTTGTCCTAAAGAACATCAGATGACACGGTTCTGGTCCCACAGTCAGCTGGGTTGAGTTCAGTGGGAACGTGATGCCATTGACTTGGTAGAGAAAATCTCTTAATACGTTCAACCCTGTTGCTGACGTACATGTGAAACTGTTTTGTTTGGTTGTATATGTAACCAAGTACTACCTTACTGTCTGTATAGAAGGTGAAAGAATCAACTCTAGTGTCCATTTCACTTTGTATGACTTCAGCAATTTCTACTGCTAGCACGGCTGCACAAGGTTCAAGTCTTGGTATGGTATGTGCAGATGTGATACAGTGTGATTCTCCATTCATTTCAGAGGTCTTCAAATAGGCTACTGTAACAATAGCTTCAACTGATGCATCAGAGAAAATATGAATTTCTCTGCGGTAAACAGTTGAAATGGAACCTGGAACATAGCAACGAGAGATCTGAAGTTTTTCTAGTGACTTCAAAGAATGTCTCCACCTTTCCCACTTGTGTTGATTCTCACTAGGTATGGGGGTATCCCAGTCTATGTTCTCAGTTGATAACTGTCTTAGCAGAATCTTACCTTGGATGGTAACTGGAGTAAGGAAACCGAGCGAGTCATAGATGCTATTCACCACCGACAGTACTCCTCTCTTTGTGAAGGGTTTGTCACAAGTTGACACTTGGAAGGTGAATGTGTCTTGTTTGATGTTCCACAACAAACCCAGACTTCGCTGTGCAGGAGGCACATCTGTACCCAAATCAAGGTTTTTTTTAGATTAGTGGTATAGTCCTCAGAGTGAAAGGCATTCATAAGTTCCTGGCTGTTGGATATAATCTTGTGCAGTCTAAGGTTTGCTGTAGCCAGCATCTCCTTTGTTCTGGTGAGGAGATCAATCGTTTCTTTAGCGGTTGGAAAAGACTTGAGTGCGTCGTCAACATAGAAGTTTCTTTCAACAAACTGACGAGCATCAGATCCATATTCTTCTTCTCCAGTCTGAGCTGTTCTCCTTAGCTCATAAGTTGCCACTGCAGGGGAAGGATTGTTACCGAAAACATGTACCTTCATTCGATAGTCTATAACTTCCTTGTGGATGTCATTGTCTTTGTGCCATAGAAACCTGAGGTAGTTTCTGTTGTCTTCTCTGACAATGAAGCAGTGAAACATCTGTTGAATGTCTGCCATAACTGCTACAGGCTCTTGTCTGAAGCGAATCAAGACTTCTATTAGACTGTTGTTCAAGTAAGGAGCATGTTGTTGAGAGAAACACCTTCATGCTGAGCACTGGAATCAAAGACAACTCTGATTTGGTCTGGTTTACGTGGGTGATACATGCCAAAGGATGGAAGGTACAAGCATTCTTCTCCCTCCTTTAGTGGGGGTGCAGGCTCCACATGATCTCTGTCAAATATATTTTACATAAAGTCCACAAAGTGTCTTTGCATCTCTGGTTTCCTGCTTAAGTTTAGTTTTAAGGAGAATCTACTGATGGCCTGTTGCAAGTTGTTGTGCTACCCAGTTATTGGAGTCGTCTTGAAAGAACTCATTGTCCATTACCTTGATGAATTCTTTGTCTTCCATTGAAAAAGCTAGTATGTCATCTTCACTGGTTGTATTAAACACTGTAGAGCCGAAGTTGTCATTGTGGCAGGAGAAAGGGCTTGTGTTACCCGAGATACCATCTTCTCTTTCACCCAGTAGTGATGTGGGCATGGCTCAAAGTAAGTGTTTTGGCCATTTGTCAGAACATTTGTCTTGAATGACGAAATGTTGGTAGGTCTCTTCATTTTGCCTATACAGACATTGCCTATGATGACCCACCCTAGATCCATGCGCTGAGCAAGTGGGGCATCTGGGTGTCCACTGACTTGTCTGTGTACCTTGTGAACTCTTAGAATGTCTCTTCCTAACAGAAGAAGGATCTGAGCATCTTTGTCAAGCGGCGGTATCTAATTTGTTATTACCTTCAGGTGAGGGTGATGAAAAGCAGCAGCTGGAGTAGGGATTTCTTCCCTTTTAGCGGGTATCTGATTGCACTCGATAAGTGTAGGTAGGGGTAATTGCAAGTTACCTTTGAGAGAAGATACCATGAGTTGATGAGCCCTTCTTCCAGAAACCTCTGTAGTTCCACTACAAGTACCCAAGGTGTAAGGATGAGCTTCCCCTTTTATTTCAAATAGATTAAACAGTTCTGATTTTGCAAGCGATCTATTGCTCTGATCGTCTAAGATAACATAGGCTTTTGGAGTCTTTTCTGGTTGGTCCTTGTGGTATATGTTCACCAAGCATATTATAGCACAGGACTTATCACAGCGGTCTTCTCCACAAACTTCAGTGCAGGATAAAGAAATTATGGTAGAATTAGGCACTTGGTCTGTATTCTCCCCGCCATGCGTTAACCTGGGAGGAGAGTTAGCAGGTTGTGCAGAGCTGGGCTCAAGCGGATGGTGTGCTTGCACATGCTCTTCAGAGCCACACTCTATGCACTTGATGGACACATTACAGTCCCTTGCAAAATGTTCTGTAGAAGCATAGCATGTGAAACATACCCTAAATGTCTTTAAAAGCTCCTTACGCTCTTCAAGAGGTTTTTTTCCTAAAGCCGATAAATTTTTTGAGGGGGTGTGGCTTCTTGTGAATGGGACACTCTCTGTTAGTGTTTTCAATCTTCCTATTCTGTCCGTGGCCACAACTGTGGTAGGAGTGGGAAGGATGTCAGTCTTTTTTATGGATACTGGGCTTCTACGGCTTCTATAGTTGCCCTGAAGACTGGTACTCTTAGGAAATGGTGAGAAGAGACTGTACTCACCGTAGGAAAAACTTGGATCATTCTTGGTCTCTGCGATTTTCCTGATTAAGTTGCAGAAGAAAGAGAATGGAGGGAAGGAACCCTTGTTCTCTTTTTGTATGATGATCCTAGTGCAGACCATTTCTCTTGTAAACCTGGGAGCTTGGAGACGATTGGGTTTACCCCTCTTGCAGTGTCAAGGTAACTGAGTCCAGGTAGTTTTGGGTATGCCTTGGCTAGCTGAAGCTCAAGGAGAAGGTCACTCAGTCTCTGGAACTCCTTGTTGTCCTTACCAGATATCTTTGGGAAAGTTTCCAGATGCATGAACAAGGCATTTTCTATACCTTCTGGACTGACATAACTTTGCTCTAGTCGTTCCCATGCAGCTATCAGGCCTGCTGTAGGATTGTCCATGAAAACTGATCTTAATGGCTTAACATGTGCAGCAGATAGAGGACCAAGCCATGTAATCAGCAGATCCAATTTTTGAGCCGCTAATTGCAGTTCTGAAAGCACATTTTCAACTTCTGTAGTTCTCAGGTTGGTCATCAAAACTTGTAAGACCAGTCTTCGTGAGCTCTCTACGAAGTACGTACCTCACAAACTCTGCTGTCTCAGTTGTCTCTGCCTTTATGTGAGATGTTGTTGGCTGAATGGTGCTGATTCCACTATCTTTGACATTATTGTTAAAGGACACAGGGAAATATGTTGTCAGGAGCATTGGAGACAATGGAGTGTACACTGCAGTGGCTTAGGACATAGTCTTTAGTGCGTTTGAGGGGATCTTCCATATCTGCTATGTTTAGGTTGATGCTGTCTTTCTCACTTGCCCCTTCGTCCACACTGATAGCTTGCTCTAGGACCCTTAGCTTTGCCATAGCTGCATCATGTTTACATTGTTCATTTAAGATTTCTATTGTTGCTTTTTGACATGCAGTCTGAGCTTCCAACTCTGCTCTTTGACATGCGGTCTGAAGCACTGACTTTGTTTCAAACTCTGCTCCCTTTCCTGCATATGCGACCTGCACCTTGCTGGCTTCCGCTTCAGCGCGGGCACTGATAAGTCGCTCACTGAGTGTTGAGTATCTTGAACTATGACTTCTAGAAGACATTTTTGAATTTGGTTTGCTGGATAAAACTGTCTCTTTCCAGATTAAGAGCCTTGAAATTCTTTAATTCCTCGAGTGAAAGTTCTGTGTTCATATTTTGTAAGACATTAATGAACTTGTCACTGGTAAGCTGATAGAGCTCATAAGAGATAGAGAGTTGTTTAATGGCGCCCTCTAGTGTCAGTAATTCACGTTCAACAGACACTGTATTTGATTCAGAAGTAATCTTTTTCCAAAATAGTTTCAAGCTATTAAACAATTCAGTTCTTAAGGCTTCATAATTCTCCATCACTTTCCAGGTGGGTTTGACTGAGCGTTTGGGTAAGTCAGTTGGCTCGGTGTCTTGTGTTGGAGTGGCTGTGTATTCACATTGAGAGCTGTGGTAACTCATGCTGACGCAGGCAGACAATGGCTGAGTGATAAGCAGGCAGAATCTGTATGCTGTAATATGACACCCTGCAGCCTGGTCTCAGGTTATGAAGATTCCATGTGCTGCTGACTCAATCTTTCTTGCAATGAGGGCAGTAAATCTTGTCTGTATCAGTACTGTCATGCAGAAATCTTGCAATTTGGCTGTGGAAATCCATTTTTCTACTGTTCTGACTCAACTACAAGGCAATAACTTTATCTTCAGCTTTGCATAGGGCTTACACGACCTGGTGATCTATTTATTCCTGTACATCAATTCAGACAGCTTAACTCAATGAATAACTCACTGTATGGAAAGACAGACGATGAATCCTCTTGAATGTTCAGTTTAATGATGGATATTCATAGGTAGAAAAACGTTGCAGTTGTAAGCCACATGTAAAGATGTTACTGCAATGAGGTATACTGTGCACAATGAATCAGAGAGAGGAAGGGGAGGAGAATATACAGAACTACCGTGGGAGAGAGCGTTCAGATAGACAGAGGGAACAAATCTTAAAGGCACAGAGCGATAATAATCACATAGTGTAACACAACAACCTCATTTTAAAGTTCCACTTTTCCCTTTCTTTCTCAATACCTACTTTATATTTCAACAAATGGCAGTTTATCTTTTTAAAATGTTCTGTTCTGGAACATCTAGCGCTGTAAAATCCTACTTGTTCTATTTGTTTATGAGGGGGCTGGGCAACTGTGTTAGCAATAATTTACAATGGCTGTACTGATCAGGCAGATCTCCTATATCAAGTGTAACTAGATTTAAACACTGTCTGTTTTAACTGTAGCACCCTCCTAGCTAGGCTGTTAGGTAAATCTAGTTTGTGGTTCCACTGTAGTGAGGGGACCAGTGATTGTTTTGGTCTGATCAGGGTTTCCTGGGTTGAGAGTTTGATTGCTTCCCCCTGCCCCTGGAAGAAGCTTCCAAAGCACAGAGAGGGAGATTCAAATGATCAGTTGAATATTTATCAGGCCCTAACCAATCACTGGGGAGGTGTATCCAAAAGGTGGCTGGGGAGGTGATAAATGTGCAGATTGCCTGAGCAGATTGTTCTTTCCTCCCCAGGAGGGTTTCAAGTCTTAGGGGGGCTCAGCCCTTCCTTCTCTGACCTGGCTGCTCAGCTGTTGGCTAATTGCCAGCTCTCACCTCTCTTCACAGTTAACCAGCTGTTGGATCTGCTCGTCAGTTCCGCCTACTTAAAGATCTCCAGCTCACTTCATTCCTGCCTTCGCCTTGGTCACATCACAAGAAACCATCTCCTGTGTTCCTGTTTAAAGCCTGGCTTTGCTGACATCCCTTCTGGCTCCTTTTCCTGCTTGCTGTTCCTCTACTTGGATCCCTGACTTCTGGCCTGGCTGATTACCCGTTCTGGTTACTGAACTCTGGCTTGGCTAATTACCCGATCTGGTTACTGAACTCTGGCTTCGCTGATTACCCGATCCGGTTACTGGACTCTGGCTATGCTTTGACTACGCTTACTGTATTTACCTTTTTATTTTTATTAATAAACAAGTGTGATTTTACTGTACTTTTGTCTCGGTCTGGTTCATGGTTTCTGACACAGTCCAGGCCTTAGTGGCTGCTGGGCTGAGGGCCTGGGGAAGATTGTCTGAGGAGTCCTGGGTCTGGAGAAGGACCTTGTTATCTCCCTTACTAAGGTTTGCGGATGCTGGGTGTCAGAAGGGAACCAAGAGCCAGAAATTGCTTTATGGATTCCTGTGGTAGGGTCCTAGATATACTGGCCATTCTCTACTACCTCTAGAAAAGCAGTTATTTGAGGTCTCAGTTGTGCAAGCCTCAGAGCTTGAAGCAATCTATTTGATTTGAGGAGCTGGCTGTGGGACATTACCCTGTGGGATCTGGTCTGGAAAAGGGATTGTCTCTCTCACTGAGGAGTGTCTGGTGGAAGCTTGAAGGCGTGCAGCTGTCCTGGGACTTGTGAGTACTGACATTGAGCAGTGATCTCTGGTTACTGTGTGCTTTTAGGATGTAAGTGCCAGAGGTAGCTGTAAACTGAGACGGCTCTCCAAGGGCAAAGAAACTGGAAGGAAAGCTCCCAAGGGCAGCGTATCCAGCAAAGCCCAATGGTGTCTATTGTAAAAGCAGCCTCAGGCCAAACTCTCTTCAGGCCATGCCGATGATGCGTTTCTACCCGCTTAAAGCGCTTAGTCATGGAGATACTTTGGATCTTTCCTTCCTGTATGTTTACACATTGAGTGAGCTTTCCCCCAGCCTGCATTCTTTAGCGAGAGTCACAGGACCTGGACAGGCAAGGAACCTGGAGAAGCACCCCCAATATATGGTTTTGGCTCTCATAGGCTCTCAGAGAACTGGCCATTCCCCTCTGTCCTCAGCAGAATCAATGTATGAGAGCTTATAGAAATGTGTCCTGTTACTGTGCACGCATTTTGGAGTATTCCATACCATATCCCCTCTCCTTAAAAGTTTAAAATTCTTTAGGCAATAAATATTAAAAAGACAACCCCTAGACCAAGTTACTGGAGCCAGTATGCATTGACTGGGCAGTCTCTGTACTAATTGGGAAGAACCAGCTATTGCCAGCAACCCTTACAGGGGTTAGCGCTACATGACATAGGGTTCAAGGTTTAGTAGCTTGGCTTCCTACATTGTATGCTAGTGAGGGGAAGCCCATCTGACTCTGACTTTGTTAAAAAATCCTTGCAGTCAGCCATGACACATTCTCATGAGAAACATCTAAAAGGTGACAAATATATGTATACATTTTTATTTTTTGGATGTGTAAATGGGAACACATAATAAATATATAGTGTGGTTTTCTCAAATTTGACTGCAAAAGTGGAAATACGCTTTAAACTTTAGGGAGTGCAGTCCTATAAGAGTATGGGCATCTTATGACAGACATAGTATCAGACCACTGCCACCTTCACCAACTTGTGAGAAATGGCTGGGCAACCTTACACTATGCTATCACCGATAAGCGACAATGCCACTCCCAGCCTCATCCTGCACAAACATTTTCCAGCTCATGGGACCACAATCTAAATGCCAACAGACAGAGAGATTTCACTGGGTTTGGTTACCTAAACAATCATCTCTGGACTCTGCCACCAGATATTTTTAGTGTAAAATATCAAATAGGATTTTAGTGTTTATGACCATGTAGCTGTCCTCCGACAGATACAGATTTCTATCGGTATTAAGATCTTTATGTACCTACAGGTTACAGCAGTGTTTCTCAGCCAGGGTTCAGCAGAACCCTAGGGTTCCACGAGAGCTCCCCAGGGGTTCTGCCACAAATTGACGTTTATCACAAGCAGGTGAACGGTAGATCGCATCCCCACATAGCTGACAGGCTGCAGAGGACAGAGGAAAACTGACATCACTGTCCTACACTGATCCCAGCTGGCCCTCCCCTCCTGTCCATCTCAGGTGCCTGTGTGTGGCATCATTTGAGAAGGATGAGGGAGGAGAGTGGGTGGGAATCAGTGCAAGAGATAAGATCCATTCCAGCAGCTTCCCTGAGCTACTCTGCATGAGGAAAACCACTACAGATCCCAGTATTGTGCCTTCTAGTTTCCTCCTGCCCCTCCCCCGTACTATACTGGTCTCTCCTGGCCCCCCTGAACTGTGCAGTGCTCTCCTGACCTCCCTGTACTGTTCTCTCCTGGCCCCCTTGTACTGTTCCCTTGTAGCCCCCTACAGTGTTCTCTCATGGCCCCCTTGTACTGTTCCCTTCTGTTCCCCAGTGCACTGTTCTCTCCTGTCTTCCCTATACTGTTCTCTCCTGGCCCCCCACTATACTGTTCTCTTCTGGCCCCCTTCAACTGTTCCCCCTGGTTCCCCTGTACTGTTCTCTCCTGGTCCCCCTGTACTGTTCTCTCCTGGTCCCCCTGTACTGTTCCCTCCTGGCCCCTATACTGTTCTCTACAGGCCCCACTGCACTGTTCCCTCCTGGCCCCTCTGTACTGTTCTCTCCTGTCTCCCCTATACTGTTCTCTCCTGGCCCCCCACTATACTGTTCTCTCCTGGCCCCCCACTATACTGTTCCCCCTGGTCCCCCTGTACCCTTCCCTCCTGCCCTCCTATACTGTTCTCTACCGGCCCCCCTATACTGTCCCCTCCTGGCCCCACTGTACTGTCCTCTCCTGGCCCCCTTATACTGTGCTGTTCTCTCCTGGCCACCCTATACTTTTCTTTTCTGGCACCACTATACTGTTCCCTCCTGGCCCCCCTGTACTGTGCTGTACTCTCGTGGTCCCTCTATACTGTTCTCTCCTGCCCCCCCTGTACCATTCCCTCCTAGTCCCCCCCTGTAGTGTTCTCTACTTGCCCCCTGAACTGTACTGTGCTCTCCCACCCCTGTGCTGTTCTCTCCTGGCCCTCCTGTACTGTTCTTCTCTCCCGACTCTCCTATACTCTGCTGTGCTCTCCTGGCCCCTCTATACTGTTCTCTCCTAGCCCCCCTATACTTTTTATACCCCTGTAATGTTCCCTATTGCCCCCTGTACTGTGCTCTCCTGCCCCCTCCTGGTTGCCCTGTACTGTTCCCACCTGCCTCCCCTATACTGCGCTGTGTTCTCCTGGCCCCCCTGTACTGTTCTCTCCCAGCTCACTTGTACTGTTCCCTTCTGGCCCCCCTATAATGATCTTTACTGCCCCCGTACTATTCCCTCCTCCCTCCCTGTATTGTGCTGTGCTCTCTTGACCCCCCTGTACTGTCCTCTCCTGCCCCTCCCTATACTGTGTTGAGCTCTCCTGCCCCCCTATACTGTTCACTTCTGGCCCCCCTGTACTGGTCCCTCCTGACCCCCCTATACTGTTCTATATTGGCCCCCCTGTTCTCTTCTAGCCCCCCCTGTACTGTGCTCCACTGGCCTCCCTGTACCGTTCTCTCCTGGTCCCACTGTACTGTTCCCTCCTGGCCTCTATACTGTGCTGTCTCTTGGCCCCCTATACTGTTTGCTCATGGCCTCCCTGTACTGTTCCCTACTGACTCCCATATTGTTCCCTCCTCGCCCCTCTCCACTGTGCTGTGCTCTCCTGCCTCCCCCCCAAACTGTTCTCTCCTGGCCCCCGGGTACTGTTCCCTCCTGGACCCCTATACTGTTCTCTCCTGGCCCCCTGTACTGTGCTGTGCTCTCCTGGCTTTCCTGTACTGTTCTGTCCTGCCCCCCTCTGTACTGTGCTGTGCTATTCTGGTCCCCCTGTACACTGCTTATTTGAAGTTTGACCCGGAAATGAGCATCTGTGCAAAAAAAACAAAAAAACAAACAAGCACAAGTTTCACATTAAGGAGGTAATTTTAATATTTATTCTACTGTTTAATGCTATATCTAAGAATAATTATGATACCTACAGCTTGCTGATCACATCCATGTTTCATGAGCTGTAGATTCTGAAAATGATTTTAGGGGTTCCCTGAGATCTCAGACCTTTTGCAAGGGGTTCCTCAAAAGTAAAAAGGTTGAGAAACACTGGGTTACAGTCTGGTAATTTGTATATTATTGTCTAGCATGAAATTATCTTTTAAATGAATCCAAACATAATTGGTATCGCATGGCTATTTCAGCTAGGAGAGGTAATGTGTCCAGTTTGCCACCCGTATCATCTAATATAGTGGTGTTTGGACTTAAATTGATGCTAATTAATTTATACGGGTAAATATGTCCTTATCCTGGGGGTACAATTATAATCCTAAAGTGTTACTAAATGGCAGGGCTGGGCTCAGCCCTTGCTTTGCAGAGCTCTGTGCTCAGATGTTGGTTAATTGCCAAAGACTCTCCCTTCCACAGTCACTCACCTGGTCTTCATTTCCTGCTTGTCAGCTAGAGCTGCTGGTTATATAAACTCATTGGATCAGATCTTCAATGCCTTTGCCTTGGTCAACATATCCGAACCGTCTCTGCTGTGTTTTCCTGTGATCCTGTCTGCTGCACCCAACTTCGCTGATCTCTGGACTCGTTTCTCTGGCTTGTTCTGACTACCCGTCCTGGTTACTGAACTTTGGCTATGTTTTGACTACGTTTTTTCTGTTTATACCATTTTACCATTTTATTAAATAGTGTGATTTTTACTGCACGTCTGTCTCAGTCTGATTCATGGTTCCTGACACTAAACCCACAACAGTAAAGTCTGTATAGGCAGTAAAGCATACTTGTTATACTTACTGTGGAACCTAAGGGGTTCTCTGTTCCTCCCCTCCCTCCACAGTCCCCAATCTAGTTCCTGATAGTACAGAGTCTTGGGGCATTCTGATCATGCTCAGTTTGGTGTGTATTGCTAGAGAGCTTTCTTTCTTTTTTTTTTTTTGGGAGGGTGCATGTGATTGGCACAGGGCCTCATAGGACAGTCAGAGTAGAATGAAAACTCCTCCTACGACCTTTAACCAGACACTGATAGAAGTCACAAGACTGCTATATACTGCTGATGGGAAAAGATATTTATCAGTTTATAGTTACTAAAATAATTGCATTTCCATGCTCTGTGTACTGTGCAAGACCAGATATAGTGAATGCAGGGTCCTGTGTTTAGTAACACTTTAAGTTAAAAGGCTATGAAGATGTACTCCTGAGATTATGGAAAGGAATTTGCTGTTGTTACGTGTCCCTATTCTAGCAAAATGTCACGGCCCATCTAGGACTTCTGAACAACATGGTTACCTGGCCTTCTGGTGGCCTTTTGGGATGCCCAGTCTGCATTAACATCAAACGTCTTTCTAGTTTATGTCCATTATACAACACTGGTACTCTGTTTAACACATTTAGAATTGCTATTTATTGTCAAGGGAGATCTAAACCTAAGAAAAAAAATGTAATATATTACACCTTACCATGTGGTAGCTGCATTTGTTTTAATTTTTCAGGCTAAGAACATTTTCAGCAAACAAGTAATTGACCGGGTAATCTTACCAGAAATGCAGTGTCCCTGACACTTCCTGTAAGCTGAGCTAAATGTTATCTTCCTTCTATAAACTACTAATTTACTCACCCCTATTCATTGGAGATGAAGAAAGGCAGACATGTTTGAAGCATTTAATGAAAATGCATATCAGAGGTTACGTGCAGTGAAACCAGCATCTCAAAATGATCAGTGAATCCAAAGATATGGACAGCTGGAGATATGCAAAGCTAGATTTTTCTTGTGTAGGGACCTACTGCCCTCTACTCTCTGAATTTGTAAATGCCTGTAAATATATTTGGTATGCACGTCCTGCCACTGGGTCATTGGCTTTAAAACCCTCGAAGGAGGAAATGGGGAGAGACAGAAAGTCTCAGCTACATGTTCTGTCCATGCTACTAAATCCTTGACCAGAAGAGACTATTATACACTATTAGGAAGGGGCTAAAGGGCAGAGTAGATAGACTGACTCTGGGTTCCAGTGCCACACCACAGTTCTTGCCGGTGAGAAGTCCCATTCCAGTGTTGTTGGACAACAGTTGAAGGCTACCCCTGTGACTGCTGATCTTGTCTTCAGGTCTCTGACACAAAGACAGAAGCCACATCATCCTCAGGGGGCTCTGCAACTGGACTTTACTGCAACATTCTTCTGGAGGTATCTCTAATAATAACTTTATATACCCCAGTATATGTGCATGATTACACCAGGACTCCTATCGGTCCCTTTGCTGATAATATCTGTTTGATAACAGTACATACATTCAATGTACAGATATTAACAATCTTTTCTTTTCTTATAAAAAGGTTTTCTTATAAAAAAGGTTTATTGTAATATCCTGTTTGGGGAGGGTAATTTTTCATAACCCCCCAAAAGAGAACTACACTTGTACAACTCAAGGTTGGCTGGATTGACCCTCACCTATCTTTTGAGTCTTTCCATTTGTCCTTTATTGTAATGGGGAAAGGGGGGTTTCAATGACCAATAGAGGGGCTGGACTGCAGGGCCAACCTTTACTTTCAGGAAAATATAGTAGGCAGATGGATAGGAAAAATGTGTCCTCTTTCATAAGCTCAGAGTGCGACCTTGGGAGAGCCTGTGTCTAGTTTTGACACAGGTCTCTCATGAAATGTTTGTGACCATTTTGGGATGCAGATGGGCTTTGCTTTAAAGATAGAATGCAGAGGGAAATAGAAACTTGTTTGTGCAGGGACAGGGCTGGGTTTATACTCACTTTTTCAAACTGGAGGTTCCCTTGTTAGTCTCTTGTGTGTCCTGATTAGGGATAAGCCGAACACCCCCCCTGTTCGGTTCGCATCAGAACATGCGAACAGGCAAAAAATTTGTTCGAACACACGAACACCGCTAAAGTCTATGGGACTCGAACATGAATAATCAAAAGTGCTAATTTTAAAGGCTTATATGCAAGTTATTGTCATAAAAAGTGTTTGGGGACCTGGGTCCTGCCCCAGGAGACATGTATCAATGCAAAAAAAAAAGTTTTAAAAATGGGCGTTTTTTCAGGAGCAGTGATTTTAATAATGCTTAAAGTGAAAAGTGTAATATTCCTTTAAATTTCGTACCTGGGGGGTGTCTATAGTATGCCTGTAAAGGGACATTTCAAAGAAAAAAAAAAGTCATTTAAAACTACTAGCGGCTATTAATGAATTGTCGGTCCGACAATACACATAAAAGTTCATTGATAAAAACGGCATGGGATTTCCCCACAGGGGAACCCCGAACCAAAATTAAAAAAAAAAAATGGCGTGGGGGTCCCCCTCAAAATCCATACCAGACCCTTCAGGTCTGGTATGGATTTTAAGGGGAACCCCGCGCCAAAATTTAAAATAAAAATGGCGTGGGGTCCCCCCAAAAATCCATACCAGACCCTTATCCGAGCACACAACCTGGCAGGCCGCAGGAAAAGAGGGGGGATGAGAGAGCGCCCCCCCTCCTGAACTGTACCAGGCCACATGCCCTTAACATTGGCAGGGTGCTTTGGGGTCCCCCCCAAAGCACCTTGTCCCCATGTTGATGGGGACAAGGGCCTCATCCCCACAACCCTTGCCCGGTGGTTGTGGGGGTCTGCGGGCGGGGGGCTTATCGGAATCTGGAAGCCCCCTTTAACAAGGGGACCTCCAGATCCCAGCCCCCCCGTGTGAAATGGTAAGAGGGTACAAAAGTACCCCTACCATTTAACAAAAAAAGTGTCAAAAATGTTAAAATGACAAGAGACAGTTTGACAATTCCTTTATTTAAAGTCTTCTTCTTTGGGTCTTCTTTCTTCTATCTTCCGTCGGTTTCTTCCTCAAATCTTCTTCTTCCTCTGGTTCTTCCTCCGATCCTCTGCTTCTTGCTCCGGTGTTCTCGTCCGGCATCTTCCTCTGCGGTGTCTTCTTCCTCGCTTCGTTCTTGGGTCGCTCCGCATCCATGGGAGGCTCCCGCTGTGTATCGCTTTTCATCTTCTGACACTTCTTAAATAACGGAGGGCGGGGTCACCGGGTGACGTCACGGGGAAACCCATAGGTAAGTCCCCGTCAAGTTCCCGTGCATCAGAGGGGGACGGCTCACTGGGTGGCCCCACCCTCCGTTATTTAAGAAGTGTCAGAAGACGAGAAGCGATACACAGCGGGATGCCTTGGGCCTCCCATGGATGCGGAGCGGCCCAAGAACGAAGCGGGGAAGAAGACACCGCGGAGGAAGATGCCGGACGAGAACACCGGAGCAAGAAGCAGAGGATCGGAGGAAGAACCAGAGGAAGAAGAAGATGGAGGAAGAAACCAAAGGAAGATAGAAGAAAGAAGACCAGAAGAAGATGGAAAGATGAAGACTTTAAATAAAGGAATTGTCAAACTGTCTCTTGTCATTTTTAACACTTTTGACACTTTTTTTGTGAAATGGTAGGGGTACTTTTGTACCCCCTTACCATTTCACACGGGGGGCTGGGATCTGGGGGTCCACTTGTTAAAGGGGGCTTCCAGATTCCGATAAGCCCCCCGTTCGCAGACCCCCACAACCACCGGGCAAGGGTTGTGGGGATGAGGCCCTTGTCCCCATCAACATGGGGACAAGGTGCTTTGGGGGGACCTCAAAGCACCCTCCCAATGTTGAGGGCATGCGGCCTGGTACGGTTCAGAAGGGGGAAATCCCATGCAGTTTTTATCAATGAACTTTTATGTGTATTGTCGGACCGACAATTCATTAATTGCCGCGAGTAGTTTTAATTGACTTTTTTTCCTTTGAAATTTCATTTTGCTGTCAGACTGTTCTAAACACGGGAAACATGCGCCCCTTCACAGGCATACTATAGACACCCCCCAGGTACGAAATTTAAAGGAATATTACACTTGTTTCACTTTAAGCATTATTAAAATCACTGCTCCCAAAAAAATCACCATTTAAAAAACTTTTTTTTGCATTGATCCATGTCCGCTGGGGCAGGACCCAGGTCCCCAAACACTTTTTATGACAATACCATGCATATAAGCCTTTAAAATGAGCACTTTTGATTTCTCCCATAGTTTTTTAAAGGGTGTTCCGCTGCTTTCGAATTTGATGCGAACACCCCAAATTGTTCGCTGTTCGGCGAACTGGCGAACAGCCGATGTTTGAGTCGAACATGAGTTTGACTCGAACTTGAAGCTCATCCCTAGTCCTGATCACCCAACCCTGTGGACCTAATAGTGGTCATTGGGGAAGCACATTATTTTAAAACACAGAGAGCGCACATCAGCCCTGCCCCTCACTCCTTCCTCACTGACTGATTGACAGCAGTGGAAGCCAATGGTACCCACTGCTGCATCTCAGCCAGTGAGGAGGGAGAGACCCAGAAGAGCCTTGTCTCTCGTGCACATCCCAGGATCACGATTGGGATTAGGTAAGTATTGGGGGGCTGATGATAATGCATGGAGATAAAAAAACCTTCAGCCCTTAGAACCACTTTACAGACTGGAAGCATAAAGCCGTGTACACATAAGCGGAATGTCCGACAGAAAAAGTCAGAAGGAAGCTCTTCATCGTCTATTCCGATCGTGTGTAGGCCTCATCGGACTATTTTTTTTTTCGAAAATTCTGACGGACCTAGAAATGAAACACGTTCTAAATATTTCCAACGGAACCAATTCCTATCGGGAAAACCGCTCGTCTGTATGCTGTTCCAATGGACCAAAAACGACGCATGCTCTGAAGCAAGTACGAGACGGAAGCTATTGGCTACTGGCTATTGCACTTCTTTTCTAGTCCCGTCGTACGTGCTGTACGTCACCGTGTTCTGGAGGGTCGGACTTTGGTCGGACTTTGGTTTGACCGTGTGTAGGCAAGACCGCTTGAATGGAATTCCGCCGGAATTCCATTGGAGAAACCTTCAGAGTTTATTCCGACGGCAAAACCGGTCGTGTGTACGCGGCATAAGGGGGGCATTCTCTGGTAATTCCCACTTTTCTATAGGAACATAGAATTTGAGAGCTAAATCTGTTAAACATACTTGTCAGTCTACCTTATTGCCCTGAAATCTGTGATTTTTTTTCTTCTGGATAAAGAAACACTTTTAGAAACTGAACTATCAGTGTGTTCTTATTGGGTTATACACACTCCAAAGCCTGTTACAGTGTTGAGCAGCTTATATCTCAGCATCTGCTTCTTTTTCAGTTTTCACTCTAGACAAGACTATACAGTTCCAGTGCACCTGGTATGAACAGGTCTTTAAACAATTTTTGTAAAATATTTAAGAAAATATCTAGTTCAGCTTTGTTTATTCATGTATCATTTTGATTCCTTACATAATCATGGAAAATCCAAAATTATCTGTTTGATGGACTGCTGTAGGTATTGATGTATGGGTAGATTATATAATCGGTTATAGAATGTTTATTTAACTTTTTACTTCCTGCTTTTTGTCAGCCTGTGATCTGCAAAGCCGTGAGACTTGCTGCAAAGTTAAACACAGGCCAGTTATGTTCCCACGATCAGTATAGCTGTTGGCCATGTTAATTTTCTAATTATTTCCATTACAGCTATTCTTCTGATTTATTTGACCATAAAAATGTGTAGCAGGACCACTTTTCTATGTTATGCTCTCTGGCAAGATAGCACACTCTGCTAGTTAAAAAATGTATACAAGTGCAGAGTACGTTTTCTGTTATACTTTGTGCAGTATATTTTGTGCAGTAAAATAAATGCTTCGGAATGTCTAGCTGAAAATCACATCTCTACACAGATAACAGTCCTTCAGTAAAGTGTAACTAAAACCATATCTTTTTCTTTGTTTTTGGATAGTGTGGAAAGTGTTAAAACCCTTGTCTATAATTTCACTGGGAGATTCGCCATATTTGTTCTGAGGAAAACTGTCAACAGGACAGAGAGTGAAAAGAAATGCAAAGTTTTTATTTGCCACGAAAAAAGGAATATGGGAAATCTTCCAATGGTGGCACCAGGGAAACTGTTTTTCAGGGTTTCAAAAATCCCCCATCCTATCAAAAAAAGGTTTTGGATTTACATACACTTCTGAATAGGTTGGGTTAAAGAAGACAGCCTGGTGTTTGACTGTAAACATACAAGGAAGATCGCACTCACATATTCACAACTGAACAAGTAGTCTAGTTTATTTTTCCTAATAGAAAGGTAAAATGCCCTGGTGCCCAACCTGTGCCCTTTGGCATTCATTGTATGGCCCTCAGGGCCCCTGCAGACGGTATTATACTTTTTTTTGTAGTTTGGATAGAGGGGAGATAGAGGGGAGATAGAGGGGAGATGTTGGTTTTTATTGCTGTCTGTGCCCCTGTTAAAGAGATTCACCCTCGCTATTTGTCCTGTTTACTATTATCATTGAAAGTGAAAGTAAAAGAAAATCCCAAATTTTGTATTGTCCCCAGAAAAGTAACAGAGGGGCAATCTTCCAATGGGAATACTGGCTCTGGTGAGCTGGGGGTCCCCAAGGAATTCCCTTCATTTTCAGGGATTTCCTGTCACTTTCTGTTTAGCTATGGGACAGGAAGTGAAGGGATATCTCCTCAATGGGACACAAATGGCGAAAAAAAGAACCTGGCAGGGGTTATAACCCTCCCTTGCTCTATCCAAAATGAAAAAAAAGTTTTGCCTATAGTTTTACTTCAAAAATACTCTTTAGAATTTGTGGGGTTTTTTTTTTCCACTCTTACTTCTGGCTGTCTATACCATCCTCTGATCTTTTATTATGGATCTCTAATAATGGATGGACGTAATTGACTAAATATAACTAAAACCAAATAATAACAGTGAAGCGCTGCTGTGCATCCAAAAAAAAATCTCTTCTCATTTATAAAAACAAATATACATAATTATAATAACTAAATAGAGTCCATGCATATTAGACAGATTGCTTAGTGAAGAGTGCAATAAAGTGTATCAAACAAATGGGTGCAAATTTCTCCACACAATCATACAGTAGATAATGTGATCACAATCCCAGTGCTGCAATCACAAATACATTCACTCGTGTTCCACCTCAATGCTTAGGGTGTACTCTTACCTTCCGTAGGTTCAATATTGAGTTGACCCACCCTTTGCAGCTATAACAGCTTCAACTCTCCCGGGAAAGCTATTCACAAGGAGTGTGTCTATGGGAATGTTTGACCATTTTCCAGAAGAGCATTTGTGAGGTCAGGCACTGATGTGGATGAGAAGGCCTGGCTTGCACTCTCCGCTCTAATTCATCCCAAAGGTGTTCTATCGGGTTGAGGTCAGGACTGTGTGCAGGTCAGTCGAGTTCCTCAACCTCAAACTCGCTCATCTATGTCTTTATGGACCTTGCTTTTTGCACTGGTCCAAACCATTTGGTGGAGGAGGGGATATGGTGTGGGGTTGTTTTTCAGGGGTTGGGCTTGGCCCCTTAGTTCCAGTGAAGAGAACTCTTAAGGCGTCAGCATACCAAGACATTTTGGCCAATTTCATGTTTGGGGATGGCCCCTTCCTATTCCAACATGACTGTACACCAGTGCACAAAGCAAGGTCCAAATCAAAGCAAACCAGTGCACAAAGAAAACCTTGTGGAAAGCCTTCCCAGAAGAGTTGAAGCTGTTATAGCGGCAAAGGGTGGGCCAACTCAATATTGAACACTATGGACTATAACTGGAATGCCAATAAAGTTCTTGTGCTTGTAAAGGCAGGCGTCCCAATACTTTTGATAATATAGTGTAGGTCTATATGTGCATTCCCCAATACCAGGAGCCCTGGATCTCTCCACCACTTTTATCTCCTTTGTTCAAACCCACGGAGCTGTTCTTTTAATTCTTCAGTATTAACAGAGTGGGCAAAGATAAAACAAGTTAAGGGTATGCTGAGTGTTAAAGGATAGGAGGTGATGCCCACATCCCTAAATCAGTCAATCTACAAAGAATTCCCTCTAGTGGGACTTTATAGGGCAAGGGTTTCAAAATAATCAGAATTGGATATAAAAATTATACATTTTATTTGAAAAGTTAAAACAGGAAGTTGAAAATATGTAGTGGTGAAACTACAATTGATGCGAGTACAAACACTGGTACATGATTGTAAACAATACATATAACCACTTGCTCTGTCTGGTGAAACACACATATACAGAGTATACCCAACGCATTTCGAGTTATAGTGTTAATCCTCTTCTTCAGGGGTAAGTGGTTGTTGGTAAAACATTAGTATCATGTGGATATATAGAGTATCCTATGTGGTCGCATCATTTAAAAACAAGGAGTATTTGCCGCCATGAATCAGGCACTATATACTCTGAACTACAGCATATATACTATACAGACTGCACTATATACTCTGCAGAAAGATTGGGCCTTAGGTATTGGTGGTGCCAGAACACTGTAACCCCTCACAGTTACTCTTGTTGGGTGCTGTTAAATATTAAATATGTTAAATATTATATCAAAAATTATAATTACATGCCCCTGTTAAACAGGGGCAGAAAAAAATTGGCCTTGGGTGGTGGTGGTGCCACAACACTATTAACCCCTCACAGTTACTCTTGTTGGGCACAGGAACGGGCCCTGCTGTTAAATATTGTATCAAAAATTGTAATTACATGCCCCTGTTAAAAAGGGGCAGTATAATATGGCCTTGGGTGGTAGTGGTGGTGCCACAACACTGTAACCTGTCACAGTTATTCTTGTTGGACACAGGAACAGTCCCTGCTGTTAAATATTAATTTCAAAAATTTCAAAAATTGTAATTATATGCCCCTGTTAAATAGGGGCAGAAAAATTGGGCCTTTGGTTTTGATGGTGCTACAACACTGTAACCTTTCACAGTTACTCTTGTTGGGCACAGGAACAGGCCATGCTGTTAAATATTATATCAAAAGTTGTAATTACATACCCCTGTTAAACAGGGGCAGAAAAATTGGGCCTTGGGTGGTGGTGCCCTAAACCAAAAATATTGTTGGAAACTAGCATCATCATCATTGAGGAGGAATAGGATAGGCAGCATAGGCAGTCTTCAAGGGATCCCAGATCCATAGCAAATGCAATCAGTTACATCAGCATCAGGTGCTTGATAGCTGCTGATCCAGGAATGATTCATTTTTATAAAAGTGAGACTGTTAACAGAGTCTGTGGACAGGCACACTCTTTGATCAGTTACAAACCCTCCATCAGCACTGAATGTACGTTGAGAAAGCATGCTGGATGCAGGACAGGCCAGTAGCTCGATTGCATATTGAGCAAGTTTTGGCCAGTGGTCCATCCTGAAGACCCAGTAACCCAGTGGATGCTCTGTTGGAAAGGTCTCCATGTCTGCTCTTCCCCCTAGATATTCCTGCACCATATAATGCAGACGCTGGCGATGGTTGCTTGAACGAATCAGACCTTGGAGCTGAGGACTGAAAAATTGTTTAACCACTTCATCCCCGGAAGGATTTACCCCCTTCCTGACCAGAGCACTTTTTACAATTTGGCACTGCGTCGCTTTAACTGCTAATTGAGCGGTCATGCAATGCTGTACCCAAACGAAATTTGCATCCTTTTTTTCCCACAAATAGAGCTTTCTTTTGATGGTATTTGATCACCTCTGCGGTTTTTATTTTTTGCGCTATAAACGGAAAAAGACAGAAAATTTTGAAAAAAAATATTTTCTACTTTTTTTTATAAAAAAAAATCCAATAAACTCAATTTTAGTCATACATTTAGGCCAAAATGTATTCGGACACATGTCTTTGGTAAAAAAAATGTCAATAAGCGTATATTTATTGGTTTGCGCAAAAGTTATAGCGTCTACAAACTAGGGTACATTTTCTGGAATTTACACAGCTTTTAGTTTATGACTGCCTATCATTTCTTGAGGTGCTAAAATGGCAGGGCCGTGCAAAACCCCCCAAATGACCCCATTTTGGAAAGTAGGAAATTTCTTAAAGGCATGTTGAGCCCATTGAATATTACATTTTTTTGTCCCAAGTGATTGAATAATGATAAAAAAAAAAAAAAAAAAATTGCAAAAAGTTGTCACTAAATGATATATTGCTCACACATGCCATGGTTATATGTGGAATTGCACCACAAAATAAATTTAGCTGCTTCGCCTGAGTATGGGGATACCACATGTGAGACTTTTTAGGAGCCTAGCCGCGTACGGGACCCCAAAAACCAAGCACCGCCTTCAGGATTTCTAAAGGCGTAAATTTTTGATTTCACTCCTCACGAACTATCACAGTTTTGAAGGCCATAAGATGGCACAACCCCCCCCCCATGACACCATTTTGGAAAGTAGACACCCCAAGCTATTTGCTGAGAGGCATGTTGAGTCCATGGAATATTTTATATTTTGGCACAAGTTGCGGGAAAGTGATAAACTTTTTTTTTTTTTTGCACAAAGTTGTCACTAAATGATATATTGCTCAAACATGCCATGGGCATATGTGGAATTACACCCCAAAATACATTCAGTACAGGGATACCACATGTGTGGGACTTTTTGGGAGCCTAGCTGCATACAGGGCCCCGAAAACCAATCACCGCCTTCAGGATTTCTAAAGGCGTAAATTTTTGATTTCACAAAAAAAATGCCAAGATAGCACAACACCCCCCCCCCCCCCCCCCCCAAATGACCCCATTTTGAAAAGTAGAAACTCCAAGCTATTTGCTGAGAGGCATGGTGAGTATTTTGCAGCTCTCATTTGTTTTTGAAAATGAAGCAAGACAAGAAAAATGTATTTTTTTTCTTTTTTAAATTTTCAAAACTTTGTGACAAAAAGTGAGGTCTGCAAAATACTCACCATACCTCTCAACAAATAGCTTGGGGTGTTTACTTTCCAAAATGGAGTCATGGGGGAGGGGTTTGTCCCATCTGGGCATTCCATGGCCTCCGAAACTGTGATAGGTAGTGAAGAGTGAAATAAAAAATTTACACCCTTAGAAAGCCTGAAGGCGGTGCTAGGTTTTCGGGGTCCCGTACGTGGCTAGGCTCCCAAAAAGTCTCACATGTGGTATCCCCGTACTCAGGAGAAGCAACAGAATGTATTTTGGGGTGTAATTTCACATATGCCCATGGCATGTTTGAGCAATATATCATTTAGTGACAACTTAGTGCAAAAAAAAAAAAGTGTCTTTTCCCGCAACTTGTGTCACAATATAAAATATTGCATGGACTCGACATGCCTCTCAGCAAATAGCTTGGGGTGTCTATTTTCCAAAATGGGGTCATTTGGGGGGGGGTTTGAACTGTCCTGGCATTTTATGCACGACATTTAGAAGCTTATGTCACATATCACCCACTCTTCTAACCACTTGAAGACAAAGCCCTTTCTGACACTTTTTGTCTACATGAAAAAATTATTTTTTGCAAGAAAATTACTTTGAACCCCCAAACACTATATATTTTTTTAAAGCAAAGGCCCTACAGATTAAAATGGTGGGTGTTTCATTTTTTTTTCCACACAGTATTTGCGCAGCGATTTTTCAAACGCATTTTTTTGGGAAAAAACACACTTTTTAAAATGTTTTAAACACGACATGCTTTAAAAATTGCGCACAAACGTGCAGTGGCGACAAACTAAATACATTTTTAAAAGCCTTTAAAAGTCTTTACATGTTACCACTTTAGGTGGAGGTCTACTGCTAAAATTACTGCCCTCAATCTTACCTTCGCGGTGATAACTCACATGGTGCAATTGCTGTTTACATTTGACGCCAGACCGACGCTTTTGTTCACCTTTGCGCGAGAGCAGGGGGGGACAGGGGTGCTTTTTTTTTTTTTTTTTTATATTTTGCTTTTTTATCTTATTTTTAAACTGTTCCTTTCATTTTTTTTATCATTTTTATTGTTATCTCAGGGAATGTAAATATCCCCTATGATAGCAATATGTAGTGACAGGTACTCTTTTTTGAAAAAACTGGGGATCTCTCCTCTGCCCTCAAAGCATCTGACCACAGCAAGATCAGTGTGATAAAATGCTTTCCCAATTTCCCAATGGCGCTGTTTACATCCGGCGAAATCTAAGTCATAAAATGCTCGTAGCTTCTGGTTTCTTAGGCCATAGAGATGATTGAAGCCATTCTGGTCTCTGATCAGCTCTATGGTCAGCTGGCCGAACCACCGGCTGCATTCTCAGGTTCCCTGTTGGGACAGGAGAGCCAGAGAAAAACATGGAAGATGGTGGGGGGGGGGCATTCCCTCCCACTGCTTGTAAAAGCAGTCTAGAGGCTAATTAGCTGCTAGGATTGCTTTTACATGAAAGCCGACCGCTGGCTGAAAAGAATGATACCAAGATGATACCTATACCTGTAGGCATCATTCTGGTATAACCACTCAAAGTCCAGCAACATACCAGTACATTGCTGGTCCTTGTTGGGCATATATTGTAAACTTTTTTTTCATGCAGCCTGTGGGCTGAACGAAAAAAAGATTAATCGGTGGGTATGCCCACCATTAGAATATCTCCCTTCATCCACCCACTTCTAATGATTATGCTCATTTTTTTAACTGTGGTGGTGAAATCTCCTCCGACAGCGCTGGAGTCACGGCTTTATGTATCGTGGGAGCAAACGCTGTTGCTGTCAAGGTAAATAAATCCGCTCTGCGTCTGAATAGCGTACCTGAAAACAAAAAGATGGTTAACAATAAAACGCAGTAAACAGTAAAGTATCAAAAAATTGCATACCTGAAAAGCAAACATGATAAAACATAATAACAATAAAACATTGCAGAATAGAATACAGTAAAAAAGAGCAGAATAGAGAGAGAACAATAAAACAACTATTTTTGTTTTTTTTATTCTATATATTTTTTTGTGGTTTCTTTTTTTTTTACTTTTTTTTTTTTTACACTTTTTTTTGTAACTAACTTTTTTAACTGTAACCGGTTCCAGGTTCGGGTCTCTCAAAATGCGATGGCATCTTGGGAGACCCTGTGAAAGTGTGCCTAGTCTGTGTAGTGCTGTACGCTACGCTAATACTCAACTAGTGTATGGTAGCGTTCAAAACATTCACCAATGCAAAGACCAGGATTGTCAGGACAGCAGGGACAATAATAGCGGGTGTCACGCCTATATCCGTGCTTGCTGCAGACATGACATCTTTTTTGGGGGGTTCGTTGGGTAGGGGTACTCGGGAGGACATAAAGAAAATGCCTCTCATGCAGCCGGCTTACTGCATTTGGTTGGGGAAGGTGAGGTGGAGCACCGTCTGGAAACAGAAGGGCTCTGACGATCTCTTTCTGGAATTTAAGGAAGGATCCAATCCGTCCTGAAGCTCTGTATAGCACATGAGCGTTCAGCAAAACCAATTGAAATAAATAAACAGACACTTTCTTGTACCAGCGTCTGGCCTTACAAGCAATTAGGTACGGCGCCAACAATTGGTCGTTGAGGTCCACCCCTCCCATATTTTGGTTATATTCGTGGACACAGAGGGGTTTCTCCACAACACCAGTCGCCATAGTAATTTGGACCGTCGTCTCTGCATGAAGGGAGGTAAGAACGAAAACATTCTTATTATCCCTCCACTTCATAGCGAGCAAGTTATTACACTTGAAGCAGGCTCTCTCCCCCAGCCTAAGACGGGAATCTACAAGCCGTTGGGGAAAGCCCCGGCGATTAGGTTGCACGGTGCCACATGCTCCAATCTGCTGATCAAACAAGTGACTAAAAAGTGGCACGCTCGTGTAATAATTGTCCACGTACAAGTGGTACCCCTTTCCGAATAAGGGTGACACCAAGTCCCACATAATCTTGCCAGCGCTTCCTATGTAGTCAGGGCAGTTTGCCAGCTCTAGGTGGCTATCTTTTCCCTCGTAAACCATAAAACTACATGTATAGCCTGTGGCCCTGTCACAGAGCTTATACATCTTGACCCCGTATCTGGCACGCTTGCTGGGAAAGTACTGTTTGAATGAAAAGCGGCCAGAAAACGTAATCAGGGACTCATCAACGCAGACAACTCAATGGGGAGTAAACAAGTCTGCAAAACGTTGGTTGAAGTGGTTTACAAGGGGCCGAATTTTGTAGAGCCAATTGTATCCAGGGTCTCCACGAGGACGACAGAGTTCATTGTCATTGTAGTGCATGAACAGAAAGATCTGCTCGTATCGTGCCCTGGTCATGGAGGCAGAGAACAAGGGCATATGGTGAATTGGGTCAGTGGACCAATATGACCGCAACTCACTCTTTTTAGTTATGCCCATGTTGAGGGAAAGGCCAAGAAAGAGTTTAAATTCGGAAACCGTAATTGGTCTCCAATCTCTGGCAGGGGAGGACTGGGGAATAGTGGCGATGTGTTGACCAGCGTACAAATTACTTTGGTCCACAATAGATCTATAGAGATCTTCGGTGAAAAACAGCAAATAAAAGTCAAGTGACTTAAAATCAACTGTTTCCACCTGAATGCCGGATTGGCCAGTGAACGGGGGACGTACGGGTGCTGCAGAAGTGGTGGGTTCCCAATTAGGATTGGCGAATGCAGGAGGAAGGGCACTATGGGCACGACGGGCCTGTGTTTGTCTTCTTTGTGGCAGGGGGACACTACTTGTGCTTGCCACCTCACCAGCTTGAACTGCACTTATGGAACTCGCCACGTCACCACATGATACTGCAGTGCTGGATTGACTAAGACCAGGGTGTACTAGGCCGCTGGTGCTTGCCAGTTCACCAGAAGGAATAGCGGTGCTAGTACTGCTCTGCTCCATATGAGGGACCTGCGGTTCTTGCACATCAACGACAGAAGAAGAAATTCGGGGTCTGGTACGCCTGACCTTGGCAGAGACCACAACTCCATCGTCAGAGCTATCTGTCATGGAGCCGCTGTCCTCTACAGGATTGTATTCTGAGCCTGAATCTGACAGATGAGTGACTTCCTCTTCACTATCTGTCAAGCTCAGAAACGTGTAGGCCTCTTCACTAGTGTACCTTCGATTTGCCATTTTGGGCTCTAAATTTAGTGGTACACTAGTGAGACTCACAGGTAAAAAAGCTCCTGACTGTTAGCGACTGTATCAAACCGCTACAAAAAAAACTGTTAGCGATCGCAGGGATCAGGCCTGACTCTGCGAATGCTGCAGTTATGTGTGTTTAGTGTTTTGCAAGTGACAGTGATTGATCGATACTGCACTTGGGTGGGCTGGGCTGGGCGGAGGGGCAAAATGCAGCTGCTAGCAGGTATCTGGGCTAATCCCGCTAACAACGCGTTTTTTGGGAACCCTAAACTGCTGGGGACGCTAATACAGATCTGATCAGATTTTGATCCGTTCAGACACTATACCACTAAGGGAGGTGTATGCTGCGTGCGTGGGTGTTAGCGGTACTGGCACTAACCTGACGCTGCCTGACCCTAAAACCTAACTTGTATCACCCGCCGGGTGATCAGGGGGTTAAACCTTTATTAGGTAATAAATGGCGGGTGCCCTGACACTATAAAAAATAAACTAACTAACCAGCGTCACCCGTAACAGTTATACGGTGATCACTGGTGAAAAGGTTAACTAGGGGGCAATCAGGGGGTTAAAACCTTTACTAGGTAGTATATGGGGGTCCCTGACGCTATAAAACATTGATGGCGAACCTAAATACTTACCTCCCGTGACACTAATACAGTGATCAGAAAAATGATTGCTTAGTGACACTGGCGACGGGGGGGGGGGGGTGATCACGGGGTTAAACCTCTATTAGGTGGGTTAAGGGGGTACCCTAGACCTAAAGGGGCCTACCACTAACTGCCCTACCACTTATAATGGTCACAAATGACACCAATGCAGTAATCAATAAAAAAAAAAAGAACTGCTATTGGTGTCACTGTGACAGGGAGTGCAGGGGGGTGATCGGTGGTGGTGGAGGTGGTGGTGGGGGGGGGCAGAAAAGTGTGCCTAGAGTGTTCTACTGTTAGTGTAGTGTTGTGCAGACTTACTTGATGTCTTCTCTCCTCAGCGCCGGAATGCAAAGACCGACACGAGGAGAGATGACATCACTTCCTCTGCCGCTGTTTACATTACAGCATAAGAGGAAGATTGTCATTCGTTGGGAGCGATCGCGAGGGAGGCAAATCACATATCAGATACGTGATTTTTGCCTGCCCGTGCCATTCTGCCGCAGTATATCTGCGTTAGGCGGTCGGCAAGTGGTTAAAGGCATCAGCCAGCTGGCCACCTTCTCCACCGTTCTTCCTCTGACCGAATGAAGCCTCAGAAACAGGTTGTCCAACACCAGGAAATGGTAACCTCCCAGGGTCTGGAAATGCGTTACACAAACTTTTCTTCAAGGCCTCCTGAAGAAGTTTCATCCTCTGCTCCCTCTTTGAAGGCAGGATGAGTTCTGCAACTTTACCTTTGGATCAAGAAGGGTTGCCAGCCAGTAATGATCCCTCTCCTTGATACCGTGAATCCTAGGGTCCTTTCACAGGCTTTGCAGAATCAGGGAGGCTATGCAGTGTAAGTTTGCAGAGGCATTTGATTCTAAGTGCTCTGGGTCACTAAGGATCACCTTATCTGTAACTACCTCCTCCCGGCCACGTACAACTCCTTGGGTTTCTGAGGACTAAAAACCATCCCTTGAAGACTCCTGCGTGTAATCCTCTACATCCATGCTGACACAATCCCCCTCCTTCTCCTCCTTCTCTTCTTCCTCTGTGTTTGGCGGCCCCGCAGGAATGCTATCTGGATAAATGGGGCCTTGAGAGGAAAGAAAGTCCTCCTCTTCCTCCTGCTGTTCTGCCTCAAATGCCCTGTCCATGATTCCATGAAGCGTGTGCTCCAGCAGGAAGACTAGAGGGACAGTGTCACTGATGCATGCATTGTCGCTGCTCACCTTCCTTGTGGCCTCCTCAAATGGTGACAGGACAGTGCATGCATCATTGATCAGTAGCCACTGGCATGGCGAAAAGAAGCCAAGCTCCCCTGACCCTGTCCTGGTGCCATACTCGCACAGGTACTCATTGATGGCCCTCTGCTGTGTGTGCAGCCCCTGCAGCATCGCCAAAGTTGAGTTCCACCTGGTGGGCATGTCACAAATTAGGCAGATGGTGGGCAGGTTGCATTCCCTTTGAATGTTAGCAAGCTGAGCACTGGCATTGTATGACCAGCGGGAATGACCACATACATTTCTGGCCTGCCTTTAGGAGATCTTGTAAGCCTGGGTACCTGGTCAAGAAACGCTGCACCAAATTCAGGACGTGTGCCAAACATGGAACATGGGTCATGTGTCCCTGTCGGAGTGCGTAGAGAAGGTTTGTGCCAATCTCGCATACAACCATTCCTGGCTGAAGCTGGCGTGGCATCAACCACCTCTGAGCCATCCCCTGCAGAGCTGACAGAATCTCTGCCCCAATGTGGCTCCTGTCCCCTAGGCAGACCAACTCAAGCACCGCATGGCATCTTTTAGCCTGACTGCTTGCGTAGCCCCTTGAGTGCTTAGAGAGCACTGCTGGTTCAGAGGACAATTCTGCAGAAGAGGCCATAGAGGAAGAAGAAGAGGAGGGAGGGGAGAATACAGATGTTGTGGCAGAACCACCACCAGCTTTTTGGCGTGGTGGTGGAACAAGCTCCAACACCGAACCCTGTCCTCCATCCGTCCCAGCTGCCAGCAGAGTTACCCAGTGCTAGGGATGAGCCCGCGGTTCGAGAAGAAAAGGGGTTAGTTTGTTCTAAAACAAACCGAACATATGGGGTGTTTGTGGGAAATTCGAGCGTTGCGGAACGCCCCATAATGCACTGCGAGATCGCAGTGCATTGCTGTATGATGATTGGTCAAATCATGCACCTGACCTGCATGCTTTGGCCAATCACAGCTGCCTTTGGTCAATCATGGCACAGCAGGGTGCCTTTGGCCAATCATGGCTCAGGAGAACGAAGTCCACGCCCCACACTATATAAGGCTGCTTACATAGCAGCCATGTGTGTTGTTGGTGTGGACAGAGATATAGCTTGAGTTAGATTAAGCAGGCAGGTTATTCAGTTAGTTGCAGTGTATTTGTCAGAGGATTAGCAGAGTCAGAGCCAGTCAGTATCGGCGCGTCCTGGTGCGCCTGCGCGGTAGAGTTGCACATCAACACGTACGGGTACACGATCGGCGGGTACGAGCGCGTGACCCGAATGGGTTAGCAAACGTGGGTACACGAACGCATGCACGTACAGCGGGACGTCCCCTTGGCAGGCCTATGTAAAGGCAGCTATGCCTTGTGCTTGTTGCTGGTTTGTCTTCTCAGCTCCCAGTGTTCCCGTTTACTCTCTGCATACCTGTTCCTGCCTATAGTGACCTGGATCGTTTGACTACTCTGCTTATCTTCTCTCCAGTGTTTGACCCTCGGCTTGATTAAGGACTCCTCTGCTTATCTTCTCTCCAGTGTTTGACCCTTGGCTTGATTAAGGACTCCTGCTTATCTTCTCTCCAGTGTTTGACCTTCGGCTTGATAAAGGACTTGCTATTACGATTACCTGGTGTTTGACCCTCGGCTTGATAAAGGACTTGCTATTATGATTACCTGGTGTTTGACCCTCGGCCTGCTAAAAGGACTTGTTTTGCTTAATCCAGTGCTTTCCCTCAGCTACTTCAGTGGATCCTTCTCCAGTTAGTGTTTCCAGGTCAAGGTGTTTGAGTCCCCGCCAAGCTTCTCTTCGGTCCAGCAACCAGTCCACTCTACATGGGTTCTACACGCCTAAAGATACCTTCGTGGCCTGCACACCTGCTGGCAACCCGTGCCTCTCCGTGCCTGATACCCTCTGTGCCACCTTCAGGAGTATTGCGCACCTAGTTGCTAGGGAAGCCGCTCTCAGCATTCCGGCCTTGGTGAGTACCTGACAATATTTGAGAATATATATATATATATATATATATATATATACACACATACAGTGGGGCAAAAAAAGTATTTAGTCAGCCACCAATTGTGAAAGTTCTCCCACCTAAAAAGATAAAAAGATGAGAGAGGCCTGTAATTGTCATCATAGGTATACCTCAACTATGAGAGACAAAATGTGGAAACAAATCCAGACAATCACTGTGACAGACCTAGCCGGGAGAGAGACTTTTGGAGGGGACTGAATGCTAGCCTCTTGCTGATCGATTGTGGGCCCTGGCATTTGGGGGAACAGTGCTCTTTGTGAGCTGTATGCCTGAGGACCCTTGAGGTGGTGTTACTTTGGATTCAGGTCCATATCCCCCCAAGAGACACAGACTCTGGGGACCCTGGATTTGCCATATTAGAAATAGTGGCTGATTCATAATGCTGGGACAAATACTGTTAGGAGATGCTGATGTCAATTCCAGCCACCTGTCTGTCTGTTGGCTGCTAGAATGTGTTTATTGTAAATAAGTCTAGTATGGGATCTAAGAGTCATTAGATCCCCATTGTTGTTTGTGTTAATTAACTCTGCTATTGTGTGAAGAAGAGTTCTGTGTTGATAATGTTGATTGTGTTTTCTGAGCTACAAGACGGCCAGTCTGACCTAAAGGTCATGACTGAGTCATCTAGGCTGTCTAAAGGGATTAGTTAATTAGTCCATGTTAATTAGGTTTCTGGTCACAGGTGTATGTTCAGAGTAATATGAGCAGGAGGTATGCACCTCCTCTTTTACTGTATAAAAGAGCCTGTATTCCTTTCAATAAAAGAGATTCCTGGTTGAACTTACATACAGCCTGCCTGGTGTTTGTTCTGAGCTATCACAACTGGATTTGAACGGCACATAGCTGTAGTTCAATTCCCGGAGCATCGGATGACTGAACCATCAGACGTTGCAATCTGATTCAATAGCCACAGAGGAGTGTCGGGAGAGTGGAACCGAGCGAGCAGGGGCTCGTTACAATCACATTGTCTGATTTTTGAAAGAATTTATTTGCAAATTATGGTGGAAAATAAGTATTTGGTCACCTACAAACAAGCAAGATTTCTGGCACTCACAGACCTGTATCTTCGTCTTTAAGAGGCTCCTCTGTCCTCCACTCATTACCTGTATTAATGGCACCTGTTTGAACTTGTTATCAGTATAAAAGACACCTGTCTACAACCTCAAACAGTCACACTCCAAACTCCACTATGGTGAAGAAAAAAGAGCTGTCGAAGGACACCAGAAACAAAATTGTAGACCTGCACCAGGCTGGGAAGACTGAATCTGCAATAGTCAAGCAACTTGGTGTGAAGAAATCAACTGTGGGAGCAATAATTAGAAAAAGGAAGACATACAAGACCACTGATAATCTCCCTCGATCTGGGGCTCCACGCAAGATCTCACCCCGTGGGGTCAAAATGATCACAAGAACGGTAAGCAAAAATCCCAGAACCACACAGGGGGACCTAGTGAATGACCTGCAAAGAGCTGGGACCAACGTAACAAAGGCTACCATCAGTAACACACTACGCCGCCAGGGACTCAGATCCTGCAGTGCCAGACGTGTCCCCCTGCTTAAGCCAGTACATGTCCGGGCCCATCTGAGGTTTGCTAGAGAGCATTTGGATGATCCAGAAGAGGATTGGCAGAATGTCATATGGTCAGATGAAACCAAAGTAGAACTGTTTGGTAGAAACACAAGTCGTCGTGTTTGGAGGAGAGAGAATGCTGAGTTGCAACCAAAGAACACCATACCTACTGTGAAGCATGAAGGTGACAACATCATGCTTTGGGGCTGTTTCTCTGCAAAGGGAACAGGACGACTGATCCGTGTACATGAAAGAATGAATGGGGCCATGTATTGTAAAATTTTAAGTGCAAACCTCCTCCCATCAGCAAGGGCATTGAAGATGAAACGTGGCTGGGTCTTTCAGCATGACAATGATCCCAAACACACCACCCGAGCAACGAAGGAGTGGCTTCGTAAGAAGCATTTCAAGGTCCTGGAGTGGCCTAGCCAGTCTCCAGATCTCAACCCCATAGAAAGCCTTTGGAGGGAGTTAAAAGTTCGTGTTGCCCAGCGACAGCCCAAAAACATCACTGCTCTAGAGGAGATCTGCATGGAGGAATGGGCCAACATACCAGCAACAGTGTGCGCCTAACAAGAGTAACTGAGGGGTTACAGTGCTCTGGCACCACCAACACCTAAGGCCCAATTTTTCTGCAGAGTATATAGGGCAGGCAGTATAGTATATATACTGTTGTTAAGAGTATATAGTGCCTGGGGGACCCCCACGCCATTTTTTTAAACGTTTTGGTGCGGGGTTTCCCTTAATATCCATTCCAGACCTGAAGAGCCTGGTATGCATGTATTTTGGGGGGGGGGGGGGGGGGACATCCACCCACGCCATTTTTTTTTGTATTTTTGGCGCATATTCATACCAGACCCAAAGGGCCTGGTAATGGACTGGGGGGGGGGGGGCAAGCTTTTTTTTCAATTATTTTAATCTATATTGCCGGGATTCGACAATACATTACAGCCGCAAGCAGTTTTAAATGACATTTTTCCCTTTAGAAATGTCATTTTGCTTTGGTACTGTTATAAATATGCAAAAGATGCGCTACTTTACAGGCAGACTAAGGAGACCCCCAGGCACGATATTTAAAGGAATATTTAATTTATTGTTTCACTTTAAGCATTATTACAATCACTGCTCCCGAAAAAAACGTCCGTTTTTAAAAACTTTTTTTTGCATTGATACATGTCCCCTGGGGCAGGACCTGGGTCCCCAAATAGTTTTTTATGGCAACTTGCATATAAGCCTTTAAAATTAGCACTTTTGATTTTTCACGTTCGCGTCATAGAACACACAATGGTGTTCACACAAATTTTTTGCCTGTTTGCATGTTCTGCTGCGAACCGAACCAGGGGGTGTTCGGCTCTTCCTTACCCAGTGTGCGCTGCACCATGAGTCAGTGATAATATGAACCTTACTGCTGACCGCTCTGTCCAACCAGGCCAAAACATTGCCTTCCACATGCCGGTAGAGAGCCGGCTGGGACCGAATCTCTTTTTACGGTTCAGCAACTGGGGTAGGGAAATTTGCCTGCTGAAATCAGTTGGTGGTGTACTGCTAGCAGGTTGGCTGCAAGTACTTGGGACACCTATTGCTATACTTCATTCCTCTCAGTGCAGGTTTTTGAGAGGACTGGGAGGTATAGTAGGTTTGGAGATCCCAGATGAGGAGCAAGGAGAAGTCCGCCTTTTTCTATGATGTGGGTCTTTCAAGTGCTGCTGCCAACGGACTGCATGGCAGTTCGTCATATATCTATTCAAGCATGTGGTGCCCAAGCAGCTGCTGTTCTTGCCATGCTTGATCTGCTTCAGACTAATGTTGCAATCAGCAATGGTGCAATCTGCTGCACACATGTCAAAAAAGGCCCACACCAAGGAACTTTTAAAGTCATCGGGGAATCAGCAGCTTCCTGCACCTGCAGAGCAGTGTGATGCAATAGGGTGGCTGCCCTTAAGCTGCCCCCTGGAGGACATCCTGCCTTGTTGGAGTTGTGCCTCCTCTTCCTCCTCTTCCTCACTTCCTCCTCTCATCTCTCAGGCACCCAAGTACAGTCAGTGACCTTATCATCCCCTCCTTCCTCATCACTGGACCAAACTTGGCAGTATGCTGCAGCTGGGGGAACATGACTGCCAGTTTATTTTTATTTTTTTTCCTTTTAAATATGTTCTTTATTGAAACACTTAGTCATGGTACAACAATTGTAACATAGAGGTTGCAAACAATACAAGGAGATTGACAATATCAGGTCTGACCCAAAATAGTAAGGGTCTAGTATGCAGGGTAATATTTTCTTAAAGGGAGGGGTAGTAGGGATAAGTGAGGGGAAAGAGAGAAACCAGGAAAGTGGTGAGGGAAGGGATTGAGAAAGCGTGTAAATGTTATAGAAAGATCAACTTATACTCTTCAATGAATAGTAAGCAGTGGTTTTTCGCGGATGGCTCAATTCGGGACAGTCAATTAGGCATATAGATTATCCTCTATAGGGAGGGTCTTTAGACAGAAAAAAACAAAAACAAAAAAGGTGGCAATCCAAGTGGTTAAGAACATGTTGTATCTCGGGGGTCTGAGAGCCAATATTGCCAGTGATCATAGAATTTATTCACTTTCATCTGTGATTTGTCAAATAGGAGTTCCATAGATCATTTAGGATATCAATAGTATAGTTCAGAGTGGGTGCACTGGTCTGTTTCCAGAACCTAGCAATGGAAAAGCAAGCAGCAATTAGGATATTGTGATAATAGGGTAAAATTTTGGATGCCAGTTAGAGAGTCCTAGTTCGAAAAGAGCCATCTGAGAAGTTAATGTGGTAGATACTTTAGTTACATCTTTTTTTTTAAGTCAGAAAGGTTTTTATTTTGTATAAAGAAACAAATACAGGTAGCATACAGATACTCGTATATAACATGTACAAATTTCGGGATTCTCATAAAGCATGTCACAGGAGCAGTTATCAACTACCTTAGATTATTGTAGACTGTTCCAATGGTATGTTACCAGGAGCATCACCTGTCTTACCCATGTCTTTTAATTATACTAGGTCTAACATATAATATATTTCGCAGGGAGTATAACTCCATACAAGGTACAGATTTAAGCAAATACCAGTTATAGTAATAGTACCCTTATATGCTGAGCGCTCTAATGATTTCCAATCATATTAGAGTATAAAAATAATGAACCTGTTGTTCATTCAGCAGCAATATCAGAATCAACTCTTACTGTATTATAATTCCGACAACCTTAACTTGATTCGTTATGTTTAGTTCAATATTATATTCATTTTTAAAGTAAGGGAATATAATAGAAGGGAAAAACAGAAAAAAAAAAAAGGTATAGAAACAAAACAGAGTAAAGCCTTGCCATGCAGTACCTCATCATACATACTGTTTCATATTCCCCAGGGGCTGTCTTTTTTTTTTTTTTTTTTTTTTTTTTTTAATTTTCACATTTCCTTGCATGCGCATAGTTACTATACAGTAGTCAAGTCTACATCAACCCAAGAGTAACCTATCCCTAACTAGTTGATGCGGGGCCAAACCAGGGATGTCCAACCACGCCTGCCATATGGAGAGGAATTTTTGTGGAGCCTTTCTACGTTGGTAGGTTATTTTTTCTCTTATTAGGATCCTATTCACGCTGTCTATCCATTGCCCCCTGGTGGGAACTCGCGGGGTAATCCACCACTGGGCAATTAATTTCTTTGCTATGTATAGTAAACGAAGAAGCGCTATACGTGTAGGTGGAGGTGCAAATTCTTCGTCTATTCCCCCCAGTACACAGACCACCGGAGTTCTCTCAAGAGGTACCATATATACTTCTGAAATCGTGTCCAACACTTCCTTCCAATATCTGAATAGCTTGGGGCATTTCCAGATCATGTGGAGTAGATTTCCATGATCCCGTTCACATTTTGGCCACAGGGGTGAGTCTCTAATTCCCCACTTATAGAGTTGAAGAGGGGTTCTGTACGCCCTATGTAGAAGGTAAAGATGTGAAAGTTTCTGTGATGCGGAAAGTGACACCAAGGGGGCATTCATAAGGCATATCTCCCAGGTGTCTCCATCTATTGCTCCTATATCTTCCTCCCACCGCTGTCTGGCTGGTAGTCTAGAGGGGTCTTGTATTCGTGCTATAAGTGTATTATAACATCTAGATATCATGCCCTTTTTAACTTCATCCATAAATACATCTTGTATAATCGGATGTTCTGTCGGTTGGATTCTAGCATTTCTATTCTGGGTTTGTAAGGCATGACGCAATTGGAGGTATTTATAAAAATTATTATGTGGGATTCCAAACTCTGTGTGGATCTGTTGGAATGATTTGAGAGTATTGCCCTGGTATAACTGTGAGATATATTTGATGCCTGCGTCCTCCCAGCTCTTGAAGTCTTTTAGTTTTTGTATTTCTTTTAGTTGTCTATTTCGCCAGAGAGGCGTGCTGGACAGAAAGCCCGTGATGCCCATTAGTTTTTTGACATAGACCCAAAGTGAGTTTAGTAATTTAACTGTAGGAGCTTCCGGGTCTAAGTGTAAGAATCCCGCCTCCAAAGTTGTCAGTGCTGAATAATTATTGTCTTCCAGCATTACGAGTTTACGGATCGGGTCTTTCGGGTCCAGCAGGCCCCATCCTCCTAGTTGTTGTAGCTGGGAGGCGAGATAATACATCCTAGGATGAGGGACTGCAAGTCCTCCCTCCTCTTTGCCGTATTGTAACATTGATAATTTTATCCTCGCTATTTTTTTTCTCCATATGAGCTCTCTGAATTGGGTCTCTAATCTATCGAACCATTTTTTTGGTATCCAAACTGGGGAATTGTTAAAAATATAAAGCAGTTGTGGTGCCCAGACCATTTTAATAAGGTTAATTCTACCAACAACAGACAGGGGCAGTTTACACCAGGCCCTGCTTTTTTCGCGGAATTTGGTTAATAAGGGTGTTAGGTTCTGTTCAACATAAGTGGCTGGGTTAGGGGTCACCTGGATCCCTAGGTAGCGGAATGAGCCTACTTGTTGTATCATCTCTGCTCCTAGTGGTAATGGAGTGTTCAGGGGGTCAAGCGGCATCAGCACTGACTTGTCCCAGTTAATGGAGAAGCCCGATAGCTCCCCGAAGTCCTTGATGAGGGACATAACCGTTTCTAATGAGTCTTTTGTGTCTCCTAGGTAGAGCAGGGTATCATCTGCGTACATGGACACTACATCTTTGTTCATACCTCTTTGGAATCCCGCTATTCTAGAGTCTCCTCTGATTTTTGCTCCCAGAGGTTCCAGGGCCAAGGCAAACAGCAGGGGCGACAGTGGGCACCCCTGTCTGGTGCCTCTAAACAAAGGAAAGGGTTCTGAAAGTTCCCCATTAATCCGTATTCTGGCCGTGGGCGCAGCATACAAAAGCTGTATCCATCGAATAAAGGTATCTCCCAATCCCATATTTTGTAATGTTTTCCACAGATAAGGCCACTCGACACTGTCGAAAGCCTTAGCTGCGTCCAGCGAAAAAATTGCTCTATTGCCTGTGTTGTCCACTGGGAGCTGTAAGTTCAGGAATAGTCTTCTTATATTTTGGGCCGTGGATCTCGTGGGGATAAACCCGGATTGGTCTCTATGCACTATTTTATGAATTACCTTGGCCAATCTGTTTGCTAACATCCGGGCCAGCAACTTGATATCAGATGTGAGTAGTGAGATGGGTCTGTAAGATCCTGGGGAATTCACATCTTTACCCGGTTTTAATATAACAATAATGATTGCCTCATTCATTGAGCTTGGCAATGAACCCTCCTTAAATGCCTCGTTGTATACTTTCAGCAGTGTGGGGAACATGGAGTCTGCATAGCGTTTGTATATCTCTGCAGGGAGGCCATCTATACCTGGTGCTTTATTGTTTTTAGTTTGAGATAGGGCAATATCCAGTTCTTCTGCAGTTAAGGGGGCATTGAGCATGACCCTATCTTCTAGTGAGAGACTGGGGAGTTCACAGCTATCTAAGAAGCGTGTTATTGCACTATCAATGGGCGTAACTTTAGACGTATAGAGATCAGCATAGAAATCACCAAAGACCTTCAGGATATCGGGAGTAGAGCATTTCAGAGCACCCTGTGCGTCACATATGGCGGAGATGAGAGAGGTCGACTGTTGAGACCGCGCCAGTACTGCAAGCATATGTCCAGTCGTCTCCCCCTCCTCAAAATGTGACTGTTGGAGAAAAGAACGTTTGTTCTCCGCCAGCTGCAACGCCAGATGTCCAGACATTGTCTGTGCACTCAACCATGCCCTCTTGTTGTCTCCTGTGGGATTGTTAATATAATCGTTTTCAGTCTCGGTGACTCTATTTCTTATCAATAGTTCTCAAGCCTTGGTGTCAGTTTTAATCTGTGATATTGTTTTGATAAGTTGTCCTCTCAAAAAGGCTTTCGCTGTATCCCAAACCAGCCCCAGCCCAGCCGTGCCAATATTATCTCTCAGAAACAGTGTGAGTGCTCTGGCTATAGGATCTGGCTCGGCAAACAACGAGAGCCAA
The DNA here is from genome assembly GCF_042186555.1 of Aquarana catesbeiana. Lineage (NCBI taxonomy): Eukaryota > Metazoa > Chordata > Amphibia > Anura > Ranidae > Aquarana > Aquarana catesbeiana. Next base: position 609,825,032 of record NC_133324.1, on the reverse strand, counting down.
AAGGGATTAAGTTTCCACATTGGCCGTTTGTACCTACTTGGTAATGAAATAGTTACACAAAGTGCCGAGTGATCAGATATGTGCCTGTCTGCATAGTCAGATTCCACTATTAAATGTAGCATCTTGTCATTCCCAAGGCCCAAATCTATTCTGGATAGCCCGTCATGTGAAGCTGAGTGGCAGGAGTATTTTTTATCATTTGGGTGTTTGGATCTCCAGACATCTATCAGCCCTGTTTCTTCAAGTAATCTGGCAAAGGGGGTACCACTTTTCATCTGAGACGTGCCAGCAGTAGGTACAGGAAATTTATCTTTGAGAGGATTTAAGAGATTATTGTAGTCCCCCATTGCCAGTAAGGGTACTTCTGGGTATTGGGCCATAAAACCTGCTAGGTGTCGGATAACCTCTGAGTTATACGGTGGGGGTATATAGATGCTGGCAAGGATACATTTGAGGCCTGTAATTGAGCATAAAAGAAAGACATATCTGCCAGCCGGGTCAATGCGTTTTCTAATGCAGTTGAACTGAATATCTTTTCTGAACAGTATACTTGCTCCCCTTGAGTAAGTGGAGTGGGTTGCATGAAACTGGTTAGTATACAGTCGTGGACAGAGGCTTGGAGGAGGGTCTGCAGAGAAATGGGTCTCCTGTAGGCAGACCACCCCCGCATTCAGCGACTTGAGATGTCTAAGGACCGCCCCCCTTTTAACTGGATTTCCCAGTCCTCTGACATTCCAAGTCACAATGGACAATTTAGTCATCCCCATTTTGTTTCAGGATCATTGACCAGGCCGGCATAATTCTCGACAAGACTCCCGGGTTATACCGTGACATGTTATCTGGAAGGGGGGATAGGCCCCTTTTCTCCAAATTATGTTTGTTTTCTCCTTTCAGAGAACATGTAGGTATTTGTAGATATGGAATCATGTTGCAAGGCAGGGAAAAATACATTATTAGGTTAGTACATAGGTACAGAAGACAGTAAATCATTGGGTTAATGCATGTTACTCTGCATGGCAAGAATCTAAAGGTCAACAGTTTACACAGCCACTTGGCTGCAGCGTTAACTTTTCCCACACAACAGGTGTGGGGGGGGTAAAAGCCTTGAAAACTCCTAGATAACCAGTAGGCTAGTTTCCATAGGGGTTTCACAGCTACGGTAGGCATGTATTGCTTCATTATTTGCAGGCAAAAATGCGGACAGAAAAGGAATCAAAAGGATAAAAAATAGAAAAAAAAAGGGGGAAAAGAAAATCCTGTGGGGAGGAGGGTGATATAAACAAACAGTTCTCCTCGGCCGCCTGAACATCTGATGTGAGAGTAAAAACTGTCCTCCATAGACAACAATTATTTTGAATCTTAAGGCCTTTTCATGGCCCAGGGATTTATCCCAACAAAAATAGACCTGGTCTTGCCAGGTCATTGCATATCCAGGGCTTATCTCTTAAGCAGGGACATCTCTTTGTGGTCTAGCAGCTTTAAGGGCCCTATCCTCACGATCCAGCCATTGGGCCGCCATGTCCGGGCGTTCAAAGAAGCGGGTTTCTCCGAGAGCGACTACCCTAAGGCGGGCAGGATATAGCATCGCATATGGCAAGTTAAGATCCCTTAATCTTCGTTTGACATCCATAAACTTTGCTCGCTGCTTCTGGAGTTCAGCTGAAAAGTCCGGAAACAGGGAGATTTTGGAGTTTTCAATGGATAACTTACTGCCCATGGTTCTGGCTTTAGCAAGGATGACATCTCTGTCCTTGTAGTTTAAAAGCTTAAACAGAAAAGCACGCGGGTGATTGCCGGGGGGTAGTGGACGGGATGGCACTCTATGCGCTCTCTCCACCGCAAATAGCGGAGAGAATGCTTCTTTTCCAAATGTAGTGAGGAGCCACTGTTCGATGAAAGCGACAGGGTCTTTACCTTCTATCCTTTCTGGGAATCCTAAGGCGCGGACATTGTTGCGGCGCATGCGATTTTCCAAATCATCTAAACGCGCAGCATGCTGATCAGCAAGATGGCAGTTATACTTTAAATCTCTCTGCATGGGTACTAAGTCATCTTCAATAACACTGACCCTACTCTCCACTGCAGCTGTGCGCTCTCTCAGCTTTTGCATGTCCTGTCTCACATAGGATATTTCAGCTTTAACACCTTTCACTTCATCAGTCAGGGTTGAGATGGATCTGTTGCATATAGTCACTGCAGAGAGGATATCTCTGAGAGTGGGTTCAGGGCCATCCAGGGGGATATTTGGTGTCTGAGTGCCTTGATAGGGATGTGATACTGTACTCACTGTGGCCCAGTCAGATGGGGATCCAGCGCCATCCTCCAGTGGCATAGTATTATCCATCTCCAGCTGGTTTGCTTCTTCCTCACTGAGGTCAGATGTGGGTGATGGTATTTCTTTTGATGACTTATTACCAAACAGGAGTTTCTGGGCTGCTTCCTTATATTTTTCCTTTTGAGATCGCTGTGGCAGAGCGCCATCTTGGGCCTGTACTGCGGGCAGGCCGCCACCATTCTTGTCCCGTTTTGGCATGTTTTTCTGCTGCAGATCGGTCGGGTGGTTGGGTCTGCTGTGGCCCGGATAGCGTGCGGTTCCGATCGGAGGTATCAGCGGGTTGGATGAGTGATCTGGAGGATGATTACCAGGATTTTCGGCGGAGCTGAGGAGAAGTGTGTCCTGCTACATGCGCTGCCTGGCCACGCCCCCCTTAGTTACATCTTTAAAGAGATTGGAGACATCTGTCCAGAATATAGTAATGGACGGGCATTCCCACCAAAATGTGAAAGATATGTCCGTCCGTATCACAGTTCCTCCAGCATTTCCTGGAATGGGATGTGAATATTTGGGCTAATTTTACCTGGGTATAGTACCAACAGTGGAGGATTTTCAATAGGGTCTCCCAATGAGAGATGTTTCTGGAATATATGCTGGGGGTGCTTATTGCTTAATACCAGAGGGAAGGAGAAAACTCACATTGTAGGGTGGATTCCAAAAAGATATAGCTGGATTTTCCTTCCTGTTTAGGTTTTATGAGCAGTCTATATAGGTGTGAAATACTGCGTATTTTGTTGTTGGTTAGGTTGAAGAAGGATAACATGTCCTTGGTCAGAGTTTTGAGTGAAGTCAAGGTAGGTGCAAGGATGTAGCGGATTCTTAGGTAAATGTAGAAATCCTTATTGGAGATGACAAAGCGCTCTTTAAGTTGTTGGAAGGACATAAACTGACAGTTCTGGAACAAGTCCCCTATTTTTTGGAGACCTAGTGAGGCCCACCTCTGCAGAGATAAGTCCGACGAGAGGAGAGACAAGGTAGATAATGGTAGCTGATGGAGTGCTTGAGTATGTAGCCCCAAAGAGGTTTGGATGATTGCTTTCCATGTGGATATTGTAGCGTTAACTGTTGGTAAGAAGGAGCGAGGGGGGTGGCATCCTATCAATGTGGCTGCCAGGATCGATGAAGGGCTATGTGTCAGGGCTAAAGCTTTGATTTGAGTCCAAAGCTGTGTAAAGGTAGAGTTTTTTGGCTTGGTCGAGTATTGTTGCTTTGCAGTAGGATCTGAGATCTGGTACTCCAGGTCAGCATAAGTTTTGGGGATTTGTAGTAGGGAGTATTTAATTCAGGGCTTACGTGCCGCCGAGATGAATTGGTTCAGGATACTTTGTAGTTTGGCTATATCCAATTGAAGTATAGGTAATGGAAGTGTCCTGAAGAAATACAGAATGTGGAGTAGTAGAAACATCTTCGATAGGGCTATGGGCCCTGCCCAAGAGGTACAGACCTTGAGTAGTGTTTTAAGTACATCTTGAAGTTTCTGAATCAGGATAGAGAGATTAGTGCGTAGAAGAGAAGGGGATGTTAACTGTATACCCAAATACGGCATGGATGAGTTGGGGGCCCAGGAAAAGGGAGAGATCATGGTGATAGCCGCCTTGAGATGTGGCGGTAAGGAAACACCCAGCATTGCTGACTTAGATTGGTTCAGTTTATACATGGAGACCTGACTAAACTGGTGAAGGAGATCACAGAGAGGGGGTAGAGATTTCAGGGTGTTTGTAAGCCAGATGATTATGTCATCGGCATATAGGCCGATCTTATGTGAGTGTTGGCTGATTGGTAATCCAGAAATGCAGGGGTGTAATCGTATGGCATGAGCTAAGGGTTCAGTGATAAGTGCAAATATTAGGGGCAATAGGGGACACCCCTGCTTAGTCCCATTAGTAAAAGGAAAAGGGGTAAAAAGCATGCCAGAGGTCAATACCTTTGCTCTAGGTATAGAATAGAGGCCTAAGATAGCTTGGAGAAAGGGGCCCTGTATACCAAAATTCTGTAGGACCAAATCCAAATATAGCCAGTTGACTCGATCAAACGCCTTCTCAGCATCTAAAGAGATCAGCAGAGAAGGCATCTGGTGATGCTCTGCCCAATGTATGAGGTCTATGAACCTGCGTGTGGCATCTGAGGCTTGTCTACAGGGAATGAATCCTACCTGATCTGGGTAAATTAGGGTAGACATGTACTTAGGAAGATGTGTGGCTAATAATTTGGTGAAAATTTTGAGGTTGGTGTTTAGAAGAAATGGGGCGATAATTAGCTGGATCTTGGAAGGGTTTAGCAGGTTTATGTATAGTAGTTATCACCGCTTCAAGGGATTCCGATGGTATTTCTCCGGTTGTTAAAAATCTGTTAGAGGTATTGCATAAATGGGGTACTACTTGGTCTGGGAAGGATTTGTAATATTCATTAATAAAGCCATCTGGTCCTAGTGTTTTATGAAGGGGGAGATCTCTGATAGCTTTGAAAATTTCTTGATGTGAGAATGGTTGGGAAAGGCAATTGAGCTGTGTCGGGGTAATGGTAGGAAGTTGGAGAGGGGTTAGGAAATCTTTTATTTTTTGGGAGGTAGGATTGGGCTTGGATGCTGACTGCGACAGGTTGTATAACCTAGAATAGAATGAGCTGAAGCCTCAGCAACAATAATATGTGTGCCACCGGCGCACTATTTTGTGTGTGCTTTAATGTGAAATTCAATAATCAAGGAATTAACATATGTGTTAAATAAAAAAAGATTGAAAATTAGAAAAATTGAAATTAAACTTAAAAAACCCCTGGTTGCTGCAGTCAAAAAAACATGTATTAAGCATTAAGTGTATATCTGGTGTTGACTGCGCTACCATTTAAACCAATCTACGTATAATCAGTGATTTTCATTAACTGTTAATATCACCACTCAAATGTACCATTCTAAAAAACATATATAAATTAAAATTTATAAAGTCCAGTTAAAATTCACTTGTGCTGATACAAGCGTGGGTCCCTGAGTGGGTTCTCCACTGCCGTTATGCTCCCGCAAACCGGAAGACGAGCGAGGAAGAGGCTTGTACCGCACGCCAGCGAACGAGATAGACGGCAACCCTTACCACCCATTCAAACTGCTGGATAAGCTTGGTGCCGGCTCATGGACACCGGCAACATGTGAGTTGTATAGCTTTTGTTTTTATTTGATCTTTAATAAATGGTTTTAGCATATTGCACTATGAATGCTATTTGTTTTCTATGAGGATGGATTGACGTGCAAAACGACAGTGGTGACAGCTTAAAGCGGATTGGTTATCTCTTAATGAACCAAGGGCTTGTATGTATTTTTTATCTGGTGAGTGGCCAATTCATATGCGGTGGTGGTGCTGAAAGTCACTTTAAAGCATTAAGGAGAAACTAGAGCACTACAACAGCACAACGGCAGTGGAGAACCCACTCAGGGACCCACGCTTGTATCAGCACAAGTGAATTTTAACTGGACTTTATACATTTTAATTTATATATGTTTTTTAGAATGGTACATTTGAGTGGTGATATTAACAGTTAATGAAAATCACTGATTATACGTAGATTGGTTTAAATGGTAGCGCAGTCAACACCAGAAGCCTCAGCTTTGTCTTTTGGGTTTGTCAGTTTACGTCCCTGTTCGTCTAAGAGGAACGGGATTCTGGTTTGCGTGACCCTAGGTTTGTATTGCTGTGCTAGAAGTTTACCGGGTTTATTACCTTGAGAGTACCAAGAAAGGCGAAGGCACCTAAGGTAGCAATCGTAGCCTTTTTGTAAGTGAGAGCTTAATTAATTCCTTACTTTCCTGATTTCTTCCGTGATGCTTTGTGCAGGGGTTTGTTTGTTTAGGGATTCGAGTGTTTTGATACAGTCAAGGAGAAAATTAACGGTCATAGTTTTTCTTTTCTTTTCCTGGGCACCCAACTTTAAAATATTCCTCTTAGTACTGATTTATGGGCATTCCAAAGGACCGCAGGGTTGGAGATGGACCCTGTGTTGGAGTTGAAGAAGGCAGAAATCTCGGATCGTATCTGTTCCTGAGTCTCCGTGGCACTAAATAATGATGCATTCAAATGCCATGGAGTGTGTCTAGGTGTTGTGGGGGTGATAGATATAGTGATGGATACTGGGGCAAGTGATGATTCCAATCCTAGACCGAGAAATTTTTTGTAATAGTGCTTTGGAGGTTAGGAACAAGTCTATCCTAGAGTATGATTTTTGGGTATTTGAAAAGAAAGAGTGGTCCCTCTCAGTACCATATTGACATCTCAAAGGGTCGTAAAGGTCTTTGAGGGAAATCAGAGATGAAAAGGCCGTGGATTTTCTATGTTTCATATTGAAGGAGTCCATCTGGGGGTCATTATAATTCGATCTCTGGGGTAGTGTTGGATTTTTTGGATTATAGATTTGTAAAATGACCTTTGGCGGACATTTGGAGTGTGTATGTTTACAATAATAAGGGGCTGATTATTGAAGGAGACAGATAAGATTAGGTATCTCCCCGAGGGGGTCTTGTTCGAGATGATTGAGGGTAAACGCTACGGAGGATTGATTTGCTATCATGACCCCCCTATTTTTTTTAACAGCACGTGCGTGAAAGCAATGAGGGGACAATTTGTAGGAACATTGGGGAATCTTATCCTCTGAGAAATGCGTCTCCTGAACGCAGAGTTTATCTGCTTTTTGTGATATAGCCTCTCGCCGTAATAGTGAGTGCTTAAAAGGGCTATTAGGGTCCTTCTCATTCAAGGAGGTAGCCGTCAGTGACATTATGGGGGATTAGACGCGTATGCCTTGTTGGTACTGAGGTGAGCTGTCTGAAGCAAGGGTGATAGGAAGGTAGGGATGAGGTCAAAGGAAGATTACTGTTGATATTCAAGCAGTTGCACTAACAAGTATAGTCTGAGTGGGAGTCTGTAAAATACAGAGGATCCAACCCAGCTATTCCATAACAGTGAAGGTTAGATGTACTTTTAAACAAATAACTTATAAAAAACTGTTAACACAAAAATGTTAAAGGTTAAATAGTAAATGCGTGTAACAGATAAGTGTGCCTAGCACACTAAAACTGGGAAGCGTGGAGAGAGATCTAAACGTGGTTCTACACCTCCACTAACATAATCTGTTGAGCAACAACATGAACCGGCCTGAGATAGATCCCTCCTTTATATAGGGTGTTGGATCAAGGCATGCTGCCATTATGGCGGAGCTTTTGATACCCAAGGGTTGGATATTCTGGAGGGTGGCCCTGTTTTTGGAGTAGGTGGGGGTTAACGAGAGACAATGCCCCAGTTATTCAGCTGCTTGAGCCCATCTTTGGGGGTGTGTATAGAGACTTGCTGATTGTGGTACGTGACCAGAAGCTTGGTAGGATAACCCCATTTATAGGGTAACTTATGCTTATTGAGTTTTGATGTCACTGGAGCAAAAAATTTGCGTGCCTGGGAGGTAGCTGCTAAAATGTCATTGTATAGCGATATTTTAGCGAAGGGCTCTGGGAGGGTGTGCAGAGATCTCGCTGCGTGCATTATATTTTCCTTAACATTGAAAAAAATAATTCTTGCTAAAATGTCTGAGGACAGAAGCCGGGAGATGCTGTGGCTTGTGTATCCTGTGTGCACGGTTGATCAGCATATAATTTGTTGAGTTTGCGAAATAGTTGATGCAGGTATGGCACTATTTCAGGGGGGAGAGAAACTCAGGAACCCCCCTAAATTTAATGTTATTACGTTGCGACCTGTCCTCTAGGTCTGTGACTTTTAAGCGGAGCATCTGAAAAGTTGCAGCTTGGTCATTTTGTGTGTGAACTACTGTTATGAGCTTTAGTGGCCTCGGATAAATGCTGCTCAATATGGGTGGTGCGTTCTTCTAGGCAGGTGACATTGTCCTGTAGCTGGTTAATTGACACTGTCAGTTCAAGGTGGAGATCTGCCTGTAGAGAGAGCAGCATAGCTTTGAGAGAGTGCTCAGATGCTGGATTGTCAGATGTGGGTTAGGCAGCTAGGGGAAGAGTTGCTGGACAGTCTGCTGTGGGACTACAGGTCCCAGCACCATATTGCCTTTTCAAAGGGGGCTGCTTGTCAGGTGACTGTGCCGAGGAATTAGCACTCCGCTTACCTCTGTCCCCTGGAGAAGGTAGATGCTCAGGTAAGGGTTCTGCTGGGTCCTCCATATCGATGAATTCTCTGCTGTGGCTGGATGATCCGGAAGGGTGCTCCAAGTCTCCACACTCCCGGCCAGCGCCATTTGGGTTCTGTGTGGGCTGCATGTAGAAATCATGCAGTCTGCGGGGACCCTTGGGCTTATATTTCGATTTGGACATAGTCCGTATGGTGCCCTGTATGTCCCTCAGATGGAGGCTATGCTGTGGCTGGCGAGGCTGAGGTGGATCGTGGAGGAGCAGAGCTCTAATCAAGTGGCCATCATCTTCCACGGCCAGGCCACGCCCCCGACTGCCTCCCCGACTGCGCTGCGCATCCTCCAGCAGCATGTAACGAACACTGTGGTCAAATAATTCTGGGGACTCCTCCGTGCATAATGGTGGGGCTATGGAAGGAATGACTGGACAAAGAGTCGAAGGAATAGTCCACTTTGGCAGCTGTGTTGGAAGGCAAACTACTCTGAGCCTGAGTGACAGAGGATGAGGAGAATGAGGATGACTTTGTTATCCACTCCACCAACTCTTCTGCATGATGTGGCTCAATAACACAGCCAGCAGCAGAAAAAAAAAAAAAAAGAAAAAAAAAAGGACAAGCGTGCCCCACGACCACCACTGTTGACTGTAGACACAGAGGCTGCTTGCCCTTTTTAGTGGCCTGTGAGCATCTGCCTCTCCTTAGTGGCCTTCCGCACATGATGTTTTTTTCATTTGTAACACCGCACTACACTGTATTATATACTGTGTACACCACCTGAAGTGTATTAGAAACAGTACACCACCGAATGCACTGTATATACAGACTACACTGAATCCAGAATATATATATATATATATATATATATATATATATATATATATATAGGGCCCTCTACTTTAGGGTAGGTGCTATAGTGTAGTTTGGTAGTGCAGGATCTAGTTACAGGTAAATTTAATTAGGCCTGTAGGCTTGGGGTCCTTTTCTAGGCCTGATTTTTTGATTCAGGAGTGGGTGTGTCAGAGTAGCGGGGGGTGTGGCCACCTACACTTAAGCTCAGAGATACCTCCTCTGCCTGACGGTGAATTGTGCTGGAGGATGGGCTGAGAGCTGAGTGGCAGGAAACTCATGTGAGAGTTCTGACTAATCATTAATTTGTTTGGTCGAGAGGAGGTCTCTCATATAAGGGGGTCACATGCTCCGGGAGGAAGAGAGGAGGGCCTGGGGCCCGAGGAAGAGAAGGAGGTCGGGAGAAAGATTCCAGGGAGACCGAGGCCTAGAGTTTCAGGAGGCCGAGGGCCTGGTGGCCCAGAAAGGAGGAGAGTCTTGAGTAATGCTCTCAAAGGAGGTCCAGGGTGGATGCCTGGAGTGCAGAGGAGCCAGTATGTAACGCTGGGGAACATGCTGGGCATTCCCATGCGGGGGATGTGCTGGGCGAGCAAGGAGGAAGTCAAGCGTAAGGAGTAAACTGGTGGATAGACTTTCTGTGACCAGGAAAACAGACTGTCGATCGTGGAAAACAGGTCAGTGAAACCCAAAGAAGCAAGTGCAGGAGTGAGAGAAGTGACATGTGGTGAGGCTACAGAACACAGTATAAGCCCTAAGAACAGTGACTTCCAAAGACTGAGGGGTGTTAGTATGCAGGTCCTGGAAACAGGCGGTGAAGGCCTGTGACTTTACAATTAATACCTCAAAGGAATTCTATCAGTCAAGCAGAGGGAATTATTCAGAGTAATGCCTTTTGTCCAACTTGGGAGTGCTACGCAAGGGAAAGTCCAGTAACAAAACCTACGGCTATGGATGATACCCTCACAAAGTGGGATCTGGTGGAGCATCTCATATCTACCTATGAATATCCCCCAGACACAATAAAGCTTAAATAATGACTGTTTGGTGTCATGTACTTGGTGATGGAAGATAGGAAGTGGAGTGGGAGGGGCTTACAGGGGGCTGCACATACAGGGGTTCTTCCAAAGAAGTGGCGTTCTTAAAATAAGTGGCACTTCTGCTCTTGCTCCATCCATCTGAACATTTTCTTCTCTCTTCACAGGTAATCTGCGTTTATATTCCCATGTCCTGCAAACTGAAAACTGACTGACCGCTTATATACATTTTTGGTAATCTGCGTTTATATTCCCATGTCCTGCAAACTGAAAACTGACTGACCGCTTATATACATTTTTGGTAATCTGCGTTTATATTCCCATGTCCTGCAAACTGAAAACTGACTGACCGCTTATATACATTTTTGGTAATCTGCGTTTATATTCCCATGTCCTGCAAACTGAAAACTGACTGACCGCTTATATACATTTTTGGTAATCTGCGTTTATATTCCCATGTCCTGCAAACTGAAAACTGACTGACCGATTATATACATTTTTGGTAATCTGCGTTTATATTCCCATGTCCTGCAAACTGAAAACTGACTGACCGCTTATATACATTTTTGGTAATCTGCGTTTATATTCCCATGTCCTGCAAACTGAAAACTGACTGACCGCTTATATACATTTTTGGTAATCTGCGTTTATATTCCCATGTCCTGCAAACTGAAAACTGACTGACCGCTTATATACATTTTTGGTAATCTGTTTGTCACCGCTGTCTCAACTACATCTGTAGCCATGCTCACATTATTTCAATGTTTATTTAGCCATTAAGTCTTACCTAAATTATGGGTTTCCTTATCTTTACAATTTTGGCCTTTTAGTCCCCTTGCAGTTTGATTGTGGTGTGAAAGTTATGCCCTGCTTGCTGTGTTCCTAATAATGCCCTCCTAATTGATTAATTGCCAGATTCCATCCACACCCAACACAGTATATAACAAGGCTTTCTTTACGGGGGAGAACATACAGGGGTCTGCACATACAGGGGTTCTTCCAAAGAAGTGGCGTTTTAAAATAAGTGGCACTTCTGCTCTTGCACTTCAGCGATTTGCACAAAGCAAACCATTGCAGGTGATCTCATTTTCATATTATCTCACCTTCTCTGAAACATGCACTCTTTACCTCTCCTCCTCTTCACAATTGCAGCCTCTCTCCTCAAGCTCTCTTTTCTACATCCCTCTGCTCCACCACACAATCTGTACATATCACCCTCACTTCTCCCCTCCCCCTATTACTCCACTCATCACCTCTTTCTAACTCTAAGCCCACTTGCTAACATACCACCCAGGATACTAAAGCATGTCCCCTCATACAAATCATATTCTCATATTACCTCCCTCACTCTTCTGCTTCTCCTAATCGCTGGAGATATTTCCCCCAACCCTGGGCCTCCCTTATTTAACTGTACCCAACACACCCATCACCATCACCCTACATCCTCTGGCAGTAGTCGCAATCTACACAATTTAGTCTCCATTCCTCTTCTTCCCAACACCAGCCTCCCTCTCTCCTGCCCCCTCTGGAACGCCCGCTCTGTCTGCAACAAACTCACTGCTGTTCATGACCTCTTTGTCACTAATTCCTTCAATCTACTTGCTCTCACCGAAACCTGGCTCCACGAATATGACACCCCTTTTCTTGCTTCCCTCTCCCAGGGTGGCCTTCACTGGACTCACTCCCCTAGGCCTAATGGACGCAAGGGAGGTGGAGTGGGATTCCTCCTATCCCCCCAGAGCACCTTCCAGGTTATTCACCCTCCTCCCTCTTTTTCCCTCTCATCATTCGAAGCCCACTGTATATGTCTATTCTCTCCTACTTCCCTAAGAATTGCTGTGATTTACCGGCCCCCTGGACCATTATCAACTTTCCTTGATGAGTTTTCTGCCTGGCTACCCTACTTTCTCTCTTCGGAGATTCCAACAATCCTTCTCGGTGATTTCAACATCCCTGCTAATACTAACACTCCTGCTACTTCTAAACTTCTTAGTCTAACCTCTTCATTTGACCTGAAGCAATGGGTACAGGCTTCTACTCACTCTGATGGCAATACCCTTGACCTTGTATTCCCCTACCTATGCACTCCATGCAACTTCTCAAACAATCCTTTTCCTCTCTCCGACCACCATCTTATTAGTTTCTCTCTCCCCCTGTCTTTCCCTCCAATCGCCTAACCATCACCCGTAGAAACTTTCGCAACTTCAACTCCTCTATTCTGCTACTGACCACCTCTATGACAAAATCTCTCCCCTGTCCTGCCCCAACCAAGCCACATCCATCTACAATAAATCTCTGTCCACCACCCTGGACAAGCTCGCTCCCCTCACTACACGCAGAATCAGGCCTCGACCCCTACAACCCTGGCAAACAGATGACACCAAAAGTCTCAAAAAACGTAGTCGTGCTCTTGAGCGTCTGTGGCACAAGACTAAGTCTCTCAAAGACTTCAATCAATACAAATCTGCCCTCCAAAAATACTATTCTTTCCTCCACACTGCCAAGCAAACCTATTTTACAACTCTTATTAACACCTTCTCATCCAATCCCCGTAAACTCTTCTCTACCTTCAACTCTCTACTTTGTCCTCCACCGCCTCCACCCACTGACTCACTCACTGCCCAGGAGATTGCTAATCACTTCAAAAACAAGATTGATACAATCCGTGATGAAATCTCCATTCTACAGGTATCTCCCCCAGCTAAGACCCCATGTCAACAGGTACAACTGACACTCCCCCTATTCAAATCTGCTACTACAGATGAAGTTGCTAAACTCCTTTCTATCGCCCACCTAACCACCTGTCCCCTGGACCCTACTCCCTCTCAAATGCTACGGTCACCCTCTGACCCCATCCTACACTCTCTAACCCACATCTTCAATCTCTCCCTCACCTCTGGCATCTTCCCCGACGCTCTAAAACATGCACTGGTCACCCCCATACTCAAAAAGCCATCCTTGGACCCTACCAATCTTAACAACCTACGCCCTATCTCCTTGCTCCCCTTTTCCTCTAAACTCCTTGAACGCCTGGTTTACAACCAACTGAATGACCACCTCATTAAAAACAACCTTCTTGATCCCCTTCAATCTGGATTCCGCCCTCAACACTCCACAGAAACTGCTCTTTTAAAACTCACAAATGACCTACTAACTGTAAAAACCAATGGACACTATTCTGTACTCCTACTTCTGGATCTTTCAGCTGCCTTTGACATGGTTGACCACCCCCTCCTCCTCAAAAAACTTTACTCCCTCGGTCTCCGTGACTGCGCTCTTCAGTGGCTCTCATCCTACCTATCCCAACGCACCTTCAGTGTCTACTTCCTCCACTCCTCTTCCCTTCTCTGTCGGGGTCCCCCAAGGTTCTGTTCTTGGACCTCTTTTATTTTTAATCTACACCTCTTCCCTGGGTCAGCTGATAGCCTCTCATGGCTTTCAATATCATTTCTATGCTGATGACACGCAAATCTATCTCTCCACCCCTCAACTCACTCCATCAGTCTCTTCACGCATCACTAACTTACTAACCGACATATCTGTATGGATGTCACACCACTTCCTCAAACTCAACTTGTCCAAAACTGAGCTTATAATATTTCCTCCCCCACGTGCCTCTTCCCTTGACTTCTCTGTCAAGAGCAATGGCACAACCATCCACCCGTCCCCACATGTCAGGGTGCTAGGTGTTATCCTGGATTCTGAACTCTCCTTTCAGCCCCACATCCAATCACTTTCCAAAGTTTGCCGCTTCAACCTCCGCAACATCTCTAAACTACGTCCCTTTCTAACCAATGAAACCACAAAGCTCCTGATTCACTCCCTGGTTATCTCTCGCCTTGACTACTGCAACTCACTCCTCATTAGCTTACCTTTAAACAGACTATCCCCCCTGCAGTCCATCATGAATGCTGCTGCCAGACTTATCCACCTTACAAACCGCTCAGTGTCTGCTACCCCTCTCTGCCAATCCCTCCATTGGCTGCCACTCGCCCAACGAATTAAATTCAAAATACTAACAATAAGTTACAAAGCCATCCATAACTCTGCCCCCAGCTACATCACTAACTTAGTCTCAAAATACCAACCTAATCGCCATCTCCGTTCCTCCCAAGACCTCCTGCTCTCTAGCTCCCTCATCACCTCCTCCCATATCCGCCTCCGGGACTTCTCCCGAGCCTCGCCCATCCTCTGGAATTCCCTACCCCAATCTGTCAGACTGTCTCCAAATTTATCCACTTTTAGGCGATCCCTGAAAACTTTCCTCTTCAGAGAAGCCTATCCTGCCTCCATCTAATAACTGCACTATTTTCTCCATTAGCTCATCCCCCACAGCTATTACCCTTTTGTATAACTTGACCCTCCCTCCTAGATTGTAAGCTCTAACGAGCAGGGCCCTCTGATTCCTCCTGTATTGAATTGTATTGTACTTGTATTGTCTGCCCTAATGTTGTAAAGCGCTGCGTAAACTGTCGGCGCTATATAAATCCTGTATAATAATAAATAATAATAATAATTAATTTGTTTGGTCGAGAGGAGGTCTCTCATATAAGGGGGTCACATGCTCCGGGAGGAAGAGAGGAGGGCCTGGGGCCCGAGGAAGAGAAGGAGGTCGGGAGAAAGATTCCAGGGAGACCGAGGCCTAGAGTTTCAGGAGGCCGAGGGCCTGGTGGCCCAGAAAGGAGGAGAGTCTTGAGTAATGCTCTCAAAGGAGGTCCAGGGTGGATGCCTGGAGTGCAGAGGAGCCAGTATGTAACGCTGGGGAATGTGCTGGGCATTCCCATGCGGGGGATGTGCTGGGCGAGCAAGGAGGAAGTCAAGCGTAAGGAGTAGACTGGTGGATAGACTTTCTGTGACCAGGAAAACAGACTGTCGATCGTGGAAAACAGGTCAGTGAAACCCAAAGAAG
The DNA here is from genome assembly GCF_042186555.1 of Aquarana catesbeiana. Lineage (NCBI taxonomy): Eukaryota > Metazoa > Chordata > Amphibia > Anura > Ranidae > Aquarana > Aquarana catesbeiana. The sequence continues at coordinate 609,809,783 of NC_133324.1, read as the reverse complement.
CAAGTGCAGGAGTGAGAGAAGTGACATGTGGTGAGGCTACAGAACACAGTATAAGCCCTAAGAACAGTGACTTCCAAAGACTGAGGGGTGTTAGTATGCAGGTCCTGGAAACAGGCGGTGAAGGCCTGTGACTTTACAATTAATACCTCAAAGGAATTCTATCAGTCAAGCAGAGGGAATTATTCAGAGTAATGCCTTTTGTCCAACTTGGGAGTGCTACGCAAGGGAAAGTCCAGTAACAAAACCTACGGCTATGGATGATACCCTCACAAAGTGGGATCTGGTGGAGCATCTCATATCTACCTATGAATATCCCCCAGACACAATAAAGCTTAAATAATGACTGTTTGGTGTCATGTACTTGGTGATGGAAGATAGGAAGTGGAGTGAATGACAAATTGATATGAACAACCCAGCAGCCCCTACGGAGGTACCGCTACAAATGGAGGTCCCACCTAGATTTGCCTTCACTACTAAACCGCTGGCCATTGTCCATAGCAACCAAACCGGATTGTGTCACCTAGTGCCGTTGCCCATGGCAACCTTCAGGATCAAAGCGGCCTGCGTGCTTCCTGCACTCAGTTGCACCACTGGACACTCGCTATGGTAGAAAATCTAGCATTCAATGACTGTAATTTTGTGCTGTGATACGTGGCAATCACAGCGGCATTGTGCCATTGGATTACAGGTGTTCGGCGTGGGTACAACGCGGACAACCACCCACTGTTTTCAAAATTTGTCCTGCTAACAGTTGAGAATGCGGAAGAGGCTTGTGGATGGCGCTGTTGCCCTGGGAAACATGGACACAGGGGGGTGTCGTTGGACGGGGACTGCAGAGGGTCGGTCCCTTACAGTGGGACATCACAAGGAGGGATTTTCCTGTGTAATTATTGACTGCTGCCAGTTAGCCTGCAATTCAACAGTGTCTGCCGCCAGGTGTTGCTGGGGAGCACATTGAAAATGTATTGCTACAGTTCCTCGCACGCTGATCCAACAAGTAGGGGGTGGAGCCACACCCCAGAGGAGAAAGTTAGCAAATCTCAGCGTGCAACGTCCAAACACGAGGCGGAGGAAGATGGTGGAGAGTATTCAGAGTGCATCTGCCATGCAGCTGTCGACTGAACAGCAGGATCGGGTGTTGGTAGATACCGGCATCCGTTTTGAATTTACTGGAGGACTGGCCTTGGGAGTGATCGCTGGGGTGGAGAGGCTGTGCACGTTATGCCCGGAATGTTACCGGCCCACTGTTGGAGTTCATGCCTGGGCCCGGTGCGGCCATTGTGGAAGTCCACTGACCCGGCTGGGATCAGTGCAGCGGGAGACACAGTATTATACCATCAACCCGACCACCGGACTTTGTGCACCACAGACACAGGTGACCTGGAAGACAGGAGAGGATCGTGTGTCGCCCACCCCTGCGGTGAAGGAGATGTCCCCTGGATCGTTCATCTCGGAACTCTCGGAGGCAATGTCTGAAGGTAACACTGGGGAAGCCTGTGGCCTGGCCAGGGACTCAGAGGTTGTCACTGTCAGTGGGCAAGCTCTGGAGGATACCCCTGAGGGGCTGGTCGTTTATAAGTCCTTTGCTGTGCCAGTTTGGAAGAAGCCACAAATTCGGGAGGGGGATGTCTCGGGTGTGCCAGACTGGGTGAGCAAGGGCCGGGCTGTGGCTTGGGGGTCCCCGCAGATACTGGAGCAGTATGGTTCCATGGAGAACTTGTTTGAGTAGTCATCCCCCGGGGAGGAATCGTCCAGTGAGGATGAACTGTGTGACTTAGTGAAATCCTCATCCATGGGAGCTACAGCCACGGTGCTGGAGGAGCCACTATTCTCACTACCTACCCCCATCCAACCCCCTAAACATTCTTCCAGCTCCCCAAGCATCTCTTCGGGGGGAGCGTCAACCTACAACAAATGGTTTAAAAAGGCCACAAACTCCTGTGTTCTGCCTGGGCAAGGAACTGACGTGGCTCTCAAGGTTTCAGAGTAATGTGCAGAAGAGAGTTGCGCAGGAGTGGGGCATGGATTACCCATATGTTCCAGATCATGTCATGGAGATGGTGGAGAACTCCCAGGAGCAGTGGGAGGATTACTTAGTCTGGAACTATTTGCATGTCCCAAAGCCGAAGCGGACACCGGAGAGTGAGGTCTGGGTCCGGTTTCAGGACACTCGCAAGGAGTGGAAGCTTGGGAGGGCTATATACAAAGACAGGGTACTCGTTATGAAGATGGGACAGCATACCCGGAGCTATTCCATTTCTGTGAGAGGTGAGGGGGGCAGTCGGAGGAGATTGCCGGACCCACGGTACTACCTGTGAGCGGGGCTACGGTTGAGTAGCAGCAGATGTATTAGGGTGGGTTTTCGCTCAAATGGCTGTTTTAAGCAGGAGATGACCGCTCAGGGTGCTTGATAAGGACAACATCATGGACACTAGGGTATGTCATCCCTGCTAAATTCCCTTTGTCATTTTGCTAGGAAAAAAAAAAAACGACTTCTATTTAGGAGCCGAACAGAAAGTATATTGGCCTACAGGCATATATGTGTCTCATTACTGGCATGTCTGATACACTGCCTGAAGTGTATTATATACTGTACACCATCGAATGCACTATAGATATTATATATATCCATCCTACACTGAATGCAGAGTATATCTATCTATCTATATATACACACACACACACACACACACACACACACACACACACACACACACACAATATTATATAATATATATATTTGTAGTCAAAGTCTGGATACAGGAGGAGACGTAACCCCAACCAACGGCGACCTGAGGTGTGCCATGGTCAGCCTTGAGTATGCTTAAAAGAGGGCATACCCTGAGTATGGAATGTGGAATGGGTGGGAGGGAACCTGGAAATGCTGGCCGATGAGTATGCAGGGGAGGAGGGGGGGGGATTATATAGCCCCGACTCCTCCTACAAATACAGGCTAGCCAGTGGCCAGCCTTCTAACTTGTAGTCAGAGTCTGGATACAGGAGGAGACATAACCCCAACCAACGGCGACCTGAGGTGTGCCATGGTCAGCCTTGAGTATGCTTAAAAGAGGGCATACCCTGAGTATGGAATGTGGAATGGGTGGGAGGGAACCTGGAAATGCTGGCCGATGAGTATGCAGGGGAGGAAGGGGGGGGATTATATAGCCCCGACTCCTCCTACAAATACAGGCTAGCCAGTGGCCAGCCTTCTAACTTGTAGTCAGAGTCTGGATACAGGAGGAGACGTAATCTGAACCAATGGTGACCTGAGGTGTGCCATGGTCGCCCGTGAGAATGCTTAAAAGAGGGCAAAAGGAGACACCAACCAGGTACAGTGATGTGAATTTAATGTAACACATGACAAATAATCCAACAAATTAGCAAAAGCACGTTTGACCTCTACATAGGGATCAGGAATGTACCGACTGTAACAAGACTATTGCCAGTGTCCCATGTATTTGATGACATGGGATGGGACCCCCTGTTTGGATGCTCCGGATGCTGCCCCAATTCTGAAAGAATGACCCGAAAACTGTTTTTGGTTCAGCCCCAAGTTAGCAATCAGAATCCTAACATGGGAGATAAACTGACTGGAAGTGAGAGCCTGTGTGGAGAAGGGAAGCAATGGTCTATCGAGAGGGGCTGCTGCAAATATGGAGGAGAGCTGATCCAAGATCTTGACTGGACACCAGACAGCGTTGGTTTTGTAGTAATTGATCACAAAACCCTGCCCTGTCTGTCGGTTCTTGTTGTTGGGGAGTTGGAGTGCAAAATGATCAGGTAACCTGGTAAGACTATCTTTCAGGAGTACCAGTGAGTTAAGTCCAACTCGGGACACCTACCCAGGCCTGAGGAAACCAAAGAAACTGAGGAAGACAGCTGCATTGAGAACCAGGCTGGGACCCACCCCAAAGGGTGAAAGGGACAACAACTCTGCTAGTTCACAGAACAACTGACCGGAGATAGGCAAACGTGTCACCCTTGGTTTCCCCTGCGTTTTCTGGATACCGTTGAGCATGGCTTTGATAGGATGAGCTGCAAAAAAGGACGGTCTGTTAGGATGGAGAAGTGAGAAGACGTGCCAAATACCCGAAAGATATAGCTTAATGGTGTTAAATGACAGTGACATCATGTACTTAACATCCCCACCCAGTTGCAGGGATAGAGGGACGTGAAGCCACAGAAACACCTCCATGCTGTCTTGTACGCCCTGAGCGTGTTTCTTGACAGTGACGCATCTACCAGGATGGATGCCTGCACCCTGAGTGCGCTTAATCTAGTCTCAACAGGGCCAAAGGTGGAACCGGCTTGCCTACCCGATCTGCTTCTGGATGCTGTTGGAAGAAATGCCGGAAATGAGACAAGATAAGGCATCGGCAGCCACATTATAGACCCCACTTATGAACTCCCCTTAGATATGAAAATTATACCTGAGGCCCAACCATGTCAACCTACGCATGAAAGACATTATCAGGAGAGACCCGGATCTACCCTTATTGATAATCTCAGCACTGGCTACGTTATCGGTGAAGAAAACCACTGTATGCCCAGACCAAGTGGGACCCCAGGCGACAGCTGCAGCCACTATTGGATAAATTTCAAAAAGTGCGGAAGTCTGGGCAAACCCAGGAATGTCTGACACCTCCGGGGGGCCAAGGGCCTGCTAACCACTGACACCCAAAAACAGCTGAAAAACCAACTGAGGCGGCGGCCTCCGAAAAAACTCTGGGAGACATGGTCATAGGTGGATGAATGAATGAATGAAAGATCCCAATCATGCAAGAACTGATCCCATATCAGCAGAGCTGCCCGAGCATCGGCCTGCAATTGCACCGACAAATCGCTGTCCTGGTAGAGAGGAAGGAGAGCCAAAAGCCTAGACACAAATTACCTGCCCTGAGGAATAATCCTCATGGCAAAGTTGAGCATGCGTAATAGTGACTAGTAATAGTGACTGCAGGTAATTGTAATAGTGACTGCAGGTCATTTTTAGAGCAAACCAATTACCTAACCAGACTGTGTATGATACCTCAAATCCTGACCAACTTGTCGTGAGGCAGACTGCCGATCATGCAGATAGTGTCTAAGGTGGTACCTAAAAAGGTAATTACGGTGGAAGGCCCATCGATCTTGTGGGCAGCTAGGGGGACGTTCCAGATCCAAGAACAAATCAGTGAGTGCTACGAGGTCTCTGGGAGGCTGAGCCGGGCTTTCTAACAATAAAAAATCATCCAAGTAACAAATGACCTTGCCATACCCTATCTGAGAAGACAAGATCCAATTGAGAGCTGAGGCAAATGTATTAAAGAGCCAAGGACTGCTCCTGGAGCCAAACGTCAATTTCATGGCAAAGTAATATTGCTCCCGCCATTTGAACCCATGCCATTGCCAGAGAGATGGTTTGATGGTGTCAAGGCTGGGCTCAGCCCTTCCTTCTCTGAGCTGGTCGCTCAGCTGTCGGCTAATTAATAATAACAGCTCCTATCTCTCCACAGTTATTAAGCTGTTGATGATATCCTGCTTGTCAGTTCTGCCTACTTAAGCCGTCCAGCCCAGAGGATCTCTGCCTTCGCCTTAGTCAACATCACAGAGACGCTCTCCTGCATTCCTGTTAAAAGACTTGCTTGGCTGACATCCCTTCTGGCTCCAGATCCTGCTTGCCGTTTTACTACGCTCAACTCCGGCTCCCTGACGTTTGGCTTTTCTGACCATCCATTCCGGTTCCTGAACTCTGGCTATCTTTTGACTACGTTCTCTTCTATTTACTTTTATTATTAAACAATTGTGATTTAACTGTACTTTTGTCTCGGTCTGATTTCATGGTTTCTGACAGTGAGCGAAGGCCATGAATTCAGAAGATACATTCAATCCACTTGTTGGTAATATTTTTTCCAGATTGGATGAGCAAGATCACCACATGGATCAATTTGCCATGGCTTTACAAATGCTCCTGAGTTGCACGGCTCACATGGAATCTCCCGGACAGAAGCAAAGTAGGTTTCGTGATATCTTTGCTTTCTGAGAGAGCCTTGGCCTGGGCAAACCCTCTATGGGAGATGCAAAAACCTGTTGTCTTGAGTTACCCTGAGTTTGTGGCCTCCTTTAAAAGAGTATTTGACCTTCTGCTGCCAAGTGCCTCATGTCCATCAAACAGAGTATGAGAACTGTTGCCGACTACGCCATTGAATTCCGTACTCTGGCAGCAGAGGTTGCTTGGAACAATGAGGCCCTCGTGGCTGCTTTTTCTAATGGTCTCTCGGATACCATCAAGGATGAGATAGCAGCCCGAGATATACCCACTGAGCTGGAGAAGTTGATCACGTTTGCCATCCTCATTGACTCCAGACTCAGAGAAAGAATCTTTTAAGGAGAGCTTGCGGAAGCCTTCTGTATGTTTTCCTCCGAGCTTTGCAGTCCCACCCATGCCTCCCTCACCTCCCATGCCTCCTGGTTCCGAGTCAGTCAGTGAAGATGAACCCATGCACTTGGGCTTCATGCATCTCTGCGGATGAGAGAACCTTTAGGAGGAGGGAGAGATTATGCCTTTGTGGCCAGGCAGGTCACTTTTTAAAGTCTTGCCCTACCCGTCCAGGGAATGCCCGAACCTTGAGGTCTTGTCATGGACAGACCTTAGGTGGCGTTGTTTCGTCCCCAGTTATCCAGAAGGATAAGCCCCTGGTTTCGGTCACCCTTTCTTGGGCTGAGTCGCCCGTCGAGATACAGGCTCTAATCGACTCTGGGGCTACAGGCCTGTTCATTGATGTTGCCTTTGTATCAAACCACTTGATTCCATTGCAGCTGCGTGACACTCCACTTGCCATTGAGGCTCTTGACAGGAGACCCCTACAGCCTGCCCATGTGACGGTTCCATTGTCCATGGCCGTAGGGGCTCTTCACCATGGGATAATCCAATTCCAAGTTATTTCCTCACCTAAGTTTCCGCTGGTTATTGGTTATCCTTGGTTACAGAGGCACAACCCCTCTTTTGATTGGCTCCATGCTGAGATTCTCTCCTGGTCGCCACAATGCAGTAAGACATGTTTCCAGGAGGTAGCCAAGGTCCTGTGCACCTCTTCCCTCTCCTCCCTGCCTGAGGATTTTAGCGATGTCTTTGACAAGGGTCAAGCCGGTAGTTTGTCGTCACACCGGCAGTATGATTGCGCAATTGACCTTTAACCTGGTGCCATACCCCCTTGTGGACGGGTTTACCCTTTGGTCGGTCTTGGAGGATAAGGCCACGGAGGAGTATGTTGCAGACGCAGCCTCGAGGAGTCATCCGCAAATCCTCGTCCCCTGCTGGTGCTGGTTTCTTCTTTGTGAAGAAGAAGAGTGGTGAATTGAGACCTTGTATTGATTATAGGGGTCTCAGTCATTTTACGATTAAGAATGTCTATCCGATTCCGTTGATTACGGAGTTATTTGACCGCCTCAAGGGAGAAACGGTTTTCATGAAGCTTGATTTAAGATGGGCATACAATCTCGTGAGGATTAAAGAGGGCGACGAGTGAAAAACTGCATTTAATACCAGAACAGGCCATTATGAGTATCTCGTAATGCCTTTTGGCCTTTCCAGGAATTCATTAACGATGTCCTCCGAGATTTGTTGCAGTTATGTGTGGTGGTTTATCTCGATATATCCTCATATTTTCCAAGTCCCTGGAGAGCCACCACACAGATATCTGTTGTGTGCTTCAGAAACTAAGAGAGAACAATCTCTATTGTAAATTGGAGAAGTGCGAGTTCCATCTTGAACAGGTTAAATTCCTGGGTTATGTAAATTTCCACTGCTGGTTTTTCGAAGGACCAAGAGAAACTTTCAGCAGTCCTACAATGGCCCCGACCCATGTGTTTACGTCTTATGCAGTGTTTCCTGGGCTTAGCTAACTATTATCGGAAGCAGGGGCGTCGCTAGGGGGTGGCTATTGGGGCTATAGCCCCGAATCTGGGGCCCATAGCCCAGAGTCTCTTGCCACAGGGTCCCTGCCTAACCAGCGGGTCGCGGCCGCTGCAGCGGGTGGGCTGACTGCATGAGACAGGCGGAGGAGAGAAGCGAGCGGGTGGACAAGCAGAGATGACATCTCTCCGCCCGCTCTACATTATCGCTCTTCACAGCTGGGCCTCTTCAATATGGGAGCAAGGTGCGGCAGGGAGCAGAGAAATGACATCATCTCTCACTGCCCGACATACATCAGCGCTCTTCCGGCCTCACAGCCCTGTGGAGTGGAGGTCACGTCCTTCCTGTCATCGGTGGAGCTCCACTTTGCAGCCAGACGCCCTTGCTTCAATGTTGAAGGTACGATGGGGAACAGCAAGATGACATCTCTCACTGCCCACCCTGCATCACCGCTCTCCTGCCCTCACTAAATAGACCAGTGCTGCCACCAATGCAGTGTCAATGCACATTTAGTGGCATTGGCTGGCATGGCAAGTGACAATCCACATCAGTTGGCAAGTGACAACCCACATCTGGTGGCCGATGACGAGGCAAGTGACAATCTGCAAATGGTGGCAGGAGATGTGGCAAGTGACAATCTGCAAATGGTGGCATGTGACGTGGCAAGTGACAATCCACATCTGGAGCCAGGGGAAAGTGGCAAGGGACAATCCACATCTGGTGACAGGCGACTGTGGCAAGTGACACGCTGCATCTGGTGGCAGGAGAAAGGGGCAAGTGGGACATGCCCAGGGCTCCCTCTGATGCTGCATTATGGTTTACCACCAGCGTTGGTGACCACTGCTATGGGCTCTAGCCCCTGATCTTTTTCAGACCTAGCATCGCCCCTGATCAGAAGTTTATTCATAACTTTTCATCTCTGGTCAAGCCCTTGACTGATATGACCAGAAAGGACGGTAACCCACAGAGTTGGTCTCCAGAGCCCGTTAAGGCCTTTGAGAGTCTCAAGGCTGCCTTTGTTTCTAATCCTGTGTTGGCACATCCTGATCCTACGTTACCTTTTATCCCTGAGGTTGATGCTTCTGAGACTGGAGTTGGCGCCCTTCTGTCTCAATGTCCTACCTCTGAAAGCGCTTTGCATCCTTGTGGCTACTTTTCCAAGAAATTGTCACCTGTAGAGTGCAATTACGAGATTGGTGACAGAGAGCTGTTGGTGATCATTTTAGCCCTGAAAGAGTGGAGACATCTCCTCAAAAAGGAGTACCACTGTGCCAGTTCTCATTCTTACTGACTATAAGAATCTCACATCCTTGTCTAAGGCTAAAAGCCTCTCTCCCAGAAGGGCGCGATGGGCTCTTTTCTTGTCAAGTTTCAATTACATTGTCTCATTCTTACCCGGTACTAAGAATGTAAGGGCTAACGCCGTGTCACGACAATTTTCCTCCACTTCTAAATCGGAGTCGGTTCCGGTTCCTGTCATTCCTTCTTATCGTATTCTGGCTACGGTTCACACCAGTCTCACTTCTCCTTTGGGTGACAAAATTCTTGCTGCTCAGGTCCATGCTCCTCCTGAGAAACCTTGTAACTGTTGCTTTGTCCCAGAGAGTCTCTGTACTGCTGTGCTCGACTTACCATTCTCCCAAGGCTGCTGGCCACCCTGGGAGGAATCAACTCTTTTGGGCCATTTCCCAACAACTCTGGTGGCCTAGTCTACGTGCTGATGTAACCGCCTTCGTAGCTGCCTGTTCCGTGTGTGCTCAGAGTAAGACTCCACGACATCTTCCAGTGGGGCTCCTACAACCCATACCCAATAGAGAGAGGCCCTGGACCCACCTGATTCTGAATTTCATTGTGGATTTACCCAACTTCCAGGGCAACACAGTTATCCTTATGATGGTTAACCGGTTCTCAAAAATGTCTCATTGTATTCCACTTAAATTGCCCACTTCTAAGGAACTGGCTTCCATTTTTGCTCGGGAGATCTTTCGCTTACATAGCACCAGAGACCTGCCTGTATGAGTCATCCAGCTTGACCTGCAGTAAACCCATGACCCAATTAGGATTTACAAGCTAACCATGAGCCAAAACATAAATCAGCCTACACTCACACTAGTAGTATACTAGAGGGTGCTACATATAGTACACCCAAATATTGCTCTTTTCATTTGCAAGGTGGCTTTCTGCTTTGCAGTGGTGCATATTGATTGTTTTACTGCTCTGTCTCAAAATGTATGTCTGTTGGTCTGAAAGACCACTGAAATCAATGCATGCCCTATATGGCTAATATCTCAATAGTTAATATGCAGCACAGTCAAAAGCAGAGCTACCTCTAATGGCCAGTCTACAAATATCTAAGATTATCTCCTACATGCTAACCTGAATTTAAACCATACTTTCCATTTATAGAGAAAAAGACCACTTATCACCATATTTTCTGTAAACACACTTTTCAGTCTTACTAAATCAGCTTCATACGATTCAAATAGTTTTCAAAACCCTGCTGCCTCTATTCTCATTGTTACATGCCATGTTCCCTCTGGCTTTTTATAAATGAGCAAATCTGACATTAAGTCCAATAATGCATTGGTTCAACAACTCTAAATTGTTTGCATACTTGGTTAGACATGCAATACTAAAAAAATAGAAGGAGGAAGGGATAATGTGGTTTTATAGTTTACACATTACAGAGATAAATAACCAGTTATTAACATATAAATAATCTAACTTTGAAAGTAAGAATGTAAACCTAAATTTTCATTTGAATGAGATTTTTCACATACCATCACTCCCATAAATCTTGTGTGTGGGGATGGCATCAAGCGCTAGCAAATCTTCTGCAACAATAAAACCTCTCTAATGCCGCATACACGAGGTCGGAATTTCTGACGGGAAATGTTCGATGTGAGCTTGTTGGCGGAAAGTCCGACCATGTGTATGCTCCATGGGACATTTACTGTCTGAATTTCCGTCAACATTTGTGTGACCGTGTGTATGCAAGATAAGTTTGAGCCAACATCCGTCGGAAAAAAATCCATGGTTTTGCTGTCGGAATGTCCGTACGGGGCATAAGAAGTCATTTTTATGCTTCACAAGATCAATGTTCACCTCCCTGTGGTGATAACTGACAAAGTTTTTTTTTAATCTAAAATATCTCCTACTCCAGCTAAAATGTACGTAAGTTCACATATGCTTATTGCCTAATAGAAATACAAAAAGATGTGTTAATGTAAACATCATAAAAAAAGAAAGAAACATAAGTGGTAACTATTTCTGCCATGACACAAACTAGGCAAACCATTCAAGTTGCTCCCCTAGGGTACAAAAAGGGGCAGCAGAATATACCTTATGTTAGTTGCATTAGCTGACTGCACAGTGGTTTTGTTTAAATACTACAACCACACTCTCCTCCTGTAGTGACAATGCATGGAAGTGTAGGGATCCTGTCTTAAACTAGAGTGTTTGTATTCCAAATTTAGTGGGAAGCTGGGCTGTAGTCAGCCTGAGCTTTAATTATTTTTTTCTGTATTTGTTGGGTTTCCCGTGAGTAGGAACAGCCATAGATGGGTAAAAACGTGGCCAGTCCCCGCTGAACTAGCCAAATTTTGACCCATCTATGGCCAGCATAAGTTATATTCCACAAATATGTTGGCCTAGAAACAATTTTTAAAACTAATCTCTCACTGCTACCTGGTTTCCACCAGAGTAGCCAAATTCACCACAAACTCCCCACTACTTTGCTTTTGATGATGTGATGGATGGTACTTACGAGGAGGTGGTCATGCCGTGTGGCGACAAATTTTTAGTGGACAGATTACAATATGCTGATGGTACTTATTAACTGCGATCTCCCCACCGACCCAGTTGAAGCACTTCTTCTGTTGCTTGAATGCTTGCACACACCCCGGTAAAGTCCCCCCCTCCCCCGCGCGTGCCCCCACTATGCATTCCAGGCTCCACTTGCCAATCTGCAGGCCTATGATGGAGGCAGAGGGTGCCGTTGGGTAGAGGGGAGGGAGGAGAGAGTCAAGGTCCATCTTGTTTTTGACCCAGAAGCGATGTGTGTAAGGTCACTTCTAAGTCCCGTTTCCATCAAGGCCAGGAAAGAATGTAATGCAGTCTGATCTGCACTGCATTACATTCAGTGGAGCACAGAGAAGACATGCATGGTCTTTTAGACCCCGTGGGGAAGATTTACTAAAACTGGTGCACTCAGAATCTGGTGCAGCTGTGCCTGGATGCCAATCAGCTTCTAACTTCAGCTTGTTCAATTAAGCTTTGCCAATAAAACCTGGAAGCTGATTGGTTTCTATGCAGAGCTGCACCAGATTTTACACTCTCCAGTTTTAGTAAATCAACCCCTGTATGTCTCATTAAAGAGAACCTGTCACCAATAAATCATTAAATCATCATCTAGGGGACTTTTTGTCCCCTACGTGATTGAAAAAAAAAAAAAAAGTTAAAAATCATTTTTTTTAATTGTAAAACATTTAAGTTACACCCAAGCACATTTAATCCCTCCCCCAAAAATGCTGAAGCCCCCCTACCCCCACATATACGTATGTACAAACATAAACCCGTGCATCAGGCGCCTATGCATGAAACTGTCGATTGGGACATATTGCCACACACTGAAATGAGAGCACTAATTCTAGTACCAGACCTCCTCTGTAATGCTTAATTGATGACCTATAGGGGGCTTTTAAAATGTTGCCTATAGAAAATATAGCATTCTGAACCTTTTTGCCATTTCACAGGCTCACGCAAAGTTAAGGTTTGACTTGGGTATCTATGTACTCGGTGCAACCTTGGCTTTTAGATTTTACCTAAAAAATTTGGTAATTTATTGTGTTTTTGTGCCACCTAAAATTAACATTAGTGTGTTTTTTACTGACATTGAGTTTCCTAGACCTTTGTGGTAATATCATGTGACATAAAAAATTTAAACTACCACTGTTTTATTCTCTAGGGTGTCTGCTTTCAGATAATATATATTTTGGAGGTTTTATGTAATCTTCAGGCCTAAGATTATTTTTTAAACATGTGTGCAAAAAAAATTGCTAAAACGGCCCTGGCAGCGAAAGGGTTAAAGGATATGTTCACCTTCGGGAACATCTAAATCTAGGATCATTGTGAAATGGTGGGAGCGCCTTCATCCCAATGTTGAATAAGAGCATGAAATACCCTCCAGAGGAAACAAGGGACTATTTGTTGGCACCACAGACAAATAAGCTCCAAAATGTAATCATATAAAAATACAAATCTTTATTACAGTAACAGTCCATTAAATAGGTAAGTGGGTTAAAACATGAAGGTGGCTAATACAATGATAAAAACAAACACAGTAACAGTAATGGAACATTTCCTTGATCATAAAAGAGATATCCGCAATGTATAAAAACCCAACCCAATCCTACCAGGTCTGCACAAATAAACTTTAGCCAGGGGAGCCCTCTACACAATTCAATATTCTACAAGCCTAAAGAAAAATGGATATGGGCTCAACCCTACCCCGGTTTTCAAAATATAATCACTCTAAAAAAAACAAAAAAAACAAAAAAACAAAAAACCAAACACACATTTGTGAGGTTACCACGCATGCCAGATTCAGGAGATTGACGGATGTGATCCCGGGACTGGCAATATTCATCACAAGTGCTAATAAATTGATATACATATTTGAGAGACTGCAGTAGCCATTACTGATGAGGAGGAAAGAAAGGCTCCTACCATAGAGAACACATTAACAGCTAAAGCTTGTTTGACTCTTTGTAACTAAAGGGTCCACGTGCTCTGGTAAGATTCCATTTTACTCTATGGTGATGGCACACCTGGGTGATTCACAGTCTGGATTGAAGTCTATACCACATATTTGGTTTCTTCTCTATTTTGGATGGATTTGGGACTTTGACACTTTCTTCAGTTGGACTGTTTTCACATATGAAGGTTTATTCATCAAATTTTATATTGGACTTATTTTTAAATATATTACATGATGGGGTTTAGGTTTGGTTAATTTTTTTTTTTTTTTTGCCGTTTGATATTTGTGTGTCACTTTTTAGAATGGCAAATATTGGTTTATTCGTGTTTTACAATGTATCTGATTGTTTTTGTTTTTTTTTGCCAGCTGCTTCTTTTTAGATCTACCAGCGCGATATATGCATGCTTACCATTACATATTATATTATTCGCATTAACACAACACACCAGAATGGCAAAGTATACACGGACCCATATTAGCACCAGGGAGTTAGTACTGTATAACTTCTCTGTAATCTCTAGATTCAGGGAGGTGGAAGTATACAAAACACAGTCAGAGAAGGTGGCAATATACAGGGAAATGGGCTCCGGATACCAGGAAATGAACATGGTACATTAGACAATAGGCTATTTCTAGGCAATTTCACTTGTTAGCTGCTAGCAATATGGATTAAGACCACATGTCATAAAAGGGCCATTGAGATGTTCACTGATTATTGTATACCTTAATCAAAGGCAAACGTACGACCTGTTAAAGGTTAGTCCTGTCAAAACTGATATTTCACTGGCAGGTGCATTTTATTGGGCCTATTCATTCTTTTGGTTAGTTATAACTGTTGGAGAACTCCAGCATCAAGAATTCATCAACCCATGACCCTGAAATTGCACCTCTCTTCCTCTCTCTAAGCTCAAATTTTATTAGAGAACATAATAATAAATCAAGGAAAGTATGACAACATGGTAATGACTGTGCTGTAAGTTGAGCTGGGATTGCTACAGTTCCCAATAAAAGATGGTTCAAAATGGTTATATACAGTATGGTCTAGTACTAAGATCATTTTTGGTGGGTCTTTAAAGTTGAACTCTAAGAAAACAGCTAAAGACGCCATTGACATCTATATTGGGGAACAGTTTTATTTGCTAAAAGATCTGTATTACAATCTTTATAGTCCTAAAACTTACATGGGTTGGTAAGTTGGTAAAACTAGAATAGTCACCTGCCTTTTCTCTTCTGCAGTAAGGATCGATGGCAGGTCACCTCCCTGACTTCAGCACCGTGTTGCCAACCTACCAGATTGAAATTTACTGACACAACACCAACAATTTACTGGCACTTCCAAAAGTTACAAAATTACAGTTTTAAGTGCAAATTTTAGTATTTAGGCTACAAATAAGTACAATATGCAGTGGCTGCTGGTACTCAAAATTTTTGGAGGGGAGGCGCAAACAAACTGAATTTTTTTGAAAAATACTAAAAAAAAAAAAAAAAAAAATCATCAATTGCAGCCTCACTGTGCCCATCAAATGCAGCCACTGTGTGTCAGGTCTGCCAGGAGATTCCAACCGTCACTCCGGTTTCCTGACCGGTAGTCTTGTTATCCCAGTATCAGGTGGAGGGACGGTTGCGTTCCTGCAGCCAGTATAAAGGAACCGCAATAGATGGTGCAAACAGCCTAACAAGGAACCACCAGCAAATAACTCACGGTTAGTAGAGGCCGAAGACAGGAACCTGGTAGGTGAAAGGACAATCCAAGACAGCGGACCAAGGCAGAAGTACACATGGGTCAACCAGAAGGCAGTGTCGGAAAAAGGCAGGGTTGACAACAAGAACAGCGTAAATCCAAGGGGTAATCCAAGAATCAGAGTCAGGAACAAGCAATGTCAGCAACCAGAAACAAATAGCATCCACCAAACTAGCACAAACAGGAACCTATACTAGGGCAAGGACAGGAAGGGGAAGTGAAGATTTATAGAGTCACTGATCAGGTGACTTCCAACAGCTGGTCCCAGAGTGGAGCCAACATCCAAACTATTGGAATAGAACCTAACAAGGATTCTACCAAATAGGAAGTTCCCTGGTGGTTCAGGCAATAGAAAACTGTCTGCGAACACCAGGTCCTACGAGAACAGCGTAAATCCAAGGGGTAATCCAAGAATCAGAGTCAGGAACAAGCAAAGTCAGCAACCGGAAACAAATAGCATCCACCAAACTAGCACAATACAGGAACCTACACTAGGGCAAGGACAGGAAGGGGAAGTGAAGATTTATTTACCCCTTATTTAGGGCCATATATATCACTTCCTCACAAAAGAGGCGTTGGCTCTTCTCCATTTCCTGCATTTTGTTGGCAGCCATGCAGGCATAGGCCTCAAGAAGACTGTGCTGACTCCTCCACGCTCCTCCCCTTTCTGGGCCTTTTTTGTTGAAGGCGGAGGGGAGGGACCTGGGATTTGGTCAGGCTACTGGGCCTGGCCACCTCCTGACTGCCACTTACCCACGCCACCTCCTGGCTGACACTTTTCCCTGCCACCTCCTGGCTGCCACTTTCTACAGCCTCCTCCTGGCTGAGGATTTCCTGTGTATGAAAAAGGGACATAGTTTTAGTTTATTGATCATCAATCACACACAATTTTGAGAAATATGTTGAACAATGCTATACCTGACTCAAGCTGGGCTCCTCCACATCTTCTTCCTGGGTGGAAGGCCGTCAGGTTGGACGTCGGAAGCCTCAGCTGGGGTGGAAGGAAGAGTGGAAGGAAGTGTGGAAGGAAGGGTTGAGAGTGATGGCCTGATTTCAGTCTGGTCTGATAGAAACCGCAGCCTGTCGTAGTGCCTCAGCCTGGGTAAATAAATGTCATCTGTTGCTGCTCCTGATCTCTGGGAATCCTGGACCTTCTTGCGCTCCCTATTATATATGCTCCTCAGGCCACCAATTTTGCACTTCATATAGTTGATGTCTGCCGTGGGGATCTGCGGCTTCACAAATTCCGGCAATTTACCCAGTGCTGCCTTCCTCTTAGGTCAATTTGTATAAAAGGGGTGTTTTGTCTGCCACAGACAGGGCAGCTCTCTGTACAAATCAATGAATTGGGGGAGGAAATCATGATCGTTCAATCAATCCATTTTCTCTGCAAGACACAACACAAGACAGACCCTAATGTCAGGCTAAACTCGCATAATCTTGTCCCAATATAGGCCTCAATCTCTAAGTAGTATAGGCCACTGATGCCCCAAGTTAAAATCGTACCTTCATTAGAACGATTGGTGCTTCCGCTACTCCGTCCTCCACTCACAGATCGTACGTACGACGCACGCGTGTTACGCTTTATATACACTGTGCATGCGTGAAACTCTGTCCGCCCCTAACCTTCTTTATAGTATATTCCCCGCCCCTTGTCTTTCAGTGCAGTGGGAGAGCACATGGCGGAGAGCCAACAGGTGCTTGAAGACAGCAACAACGAAAGCCAGGAGCCACGAATGTCCCAATCCGAGAGGAGATTTAAGACCTCTAATATGTCCTTTGTAGAGATGGTGGAGATAGTGGACATCTTGAAGAGGGCCGACTATGACGGGAAGCATGGACCTTACCCAAACCCAAATGTCAGAAAGGCCAAGATCATGAATTAAGTTGTGAAAAGTCTGCAGAAGAATTTTGGGGTACGGCGATCCAAGGTTCAACTGAGGAAATGATGGTCAGACCTCAAATTGAGGGAGCATGATCAGTAAAGAAGAATCAAGAGAGTGCTGCAAAAAAGTAAGTATTTTGTCGTGTGTTCCTATTCTTCTTATTAAGTTCGTGCTGCTCCATGTGCTTTTCTTTACTGTTGTACAGTTTAAAATGGCAACTTTCAGGTTCATGGGCACGGTAATCGTTCGTAGTAAACATCGTTCGTTCGTCCACTAATACGAAATTTTTGGCAGATGCAGGTTAACTACATTTGTTCAGGCCTATTTGTATTAAAATAAGTTTAGTACATTGTTGTCTAGATGGGTTTGTAACTAGAATGAAATGCAAACTTGATTCAGTGTAAGGAGAGGACACTCAGCAGCTGTTTACACATCTGGACGCAGGAGCACTAGTGTGCGACACCAGAAGAAACTTTTTAGGGTGTCCCACACAGGTGCTCCAGTGGATACTAGGGGTGTCTCCATGTGTGAAACTACCCAAAATGGTAAGTATTCCAGCTTGAAGAAAGGGAAAAAATCATGTCTTCAGCTTGGAACTCTGCCAAAACAGACAATTGTATGACACTTCCAAGCAATGTTTCATATTCCTATTTCTTGCCTCATATATCTGTGTGCTAAGTATACCTTTTTTTTTTTTAACAAACGTTTTATTGAAATTTCACGGGGATACAGAAGAGAAAAAGACGGGATATGGGTATAAACATGGTTTACAAAGTCACAATCACATGTAATAACAAAAGAGCTCTACCTGGGAAAACCCAGGGAGCGAGTAAGCCCCGTGAAGGAGACCAAAACAATATAAACCCAGAAAATATAAAAGACATAAAGTTAGCATGGAAAGATAACATAAGTTTTATGAACTTATCAACGTAAGCGAACCATTTCTAAGCAGAAATAGCGTGTCCCTCCATATGAAGTGGCAGGTTTTGTACCGCCCTCATGGGCCTTGGTCAGTCAATCTGAGCGGGCAGAAAGAGGAGGAGGAG
Organism: Aquarana catesbeiana; assembly: GCF_042186555.1. Classification (NCBI taxonomy): domain Eukaryota; kingdom Metazoa; phylum Chordata; class Amphibia; order Anura; family Ranidae; genus Aquarana; species Aquarana catesbeiana. Next base: position 609,791,458 of record NC_133324.1, on the reverse strand, counting down.
AAAGAAGAAGAAGAAAAAGAAGGAAAAAAAAGGGGGGGGGGGATAGATGGGCAAATGGGGTAAACTAACGCTAGTACAGGAGCTGGTAGAGGAGAGGGGGTGAGGACATCACCAACTGCCCTCTCCTTTGTCTGAAAGTCAAACAGAGAGTGTAGCACCATCATTGTAACACAGGGGTGGCCCCCTGAAACCGAAGTTAAGTGATTATTGAATAAGTCAAGTTGCGTCAGGTAGGAGCTCCTTGAAAAGTTGAGAGCCTTTAAAAGACATCCAGGGATAGCAGGTATTAGTGAATTTCGATATCCTATCTAAGGAGATGTAGATCAGCTCCTCCATCTCTGCTACGCGATTGATTCGCTGAAGCTCTTCTGGTATAGAGGGCGGGGATGCCGATTGCCAGTGCATTGGCACGCACATCCTTCAGCGTTGACCATATGCATTGCAATCGATTTGTAATAACTTTTTTTAGGTATTTTGGACAGGTGTAGTAGATATTGCGCTGGTGAGAAATCCAGCGGGAGAGATGATACTTTTGTTATTACATCATGCACCTTAAACCAAAAAGGCTGAAGTATCGGGCAGTTCCACCAAATATGGAGGAACGTGCCCTTTCCCTTTCCGCATCGCCAGCACTGATCAGAGACTGAGGGAGAGTATTTGTGTATCAAGTCTGGGGTTCTATACCAGTGTGTTTGTATTTTGAAGCCATTTTCTTGCACGGAAACATTCAGAGACCCCTTATGGATATAGAGGTTTATACGGTCCCATTCATCTTCATCTATCCCTGCTCCCAAAGTGGAATCCCAGTAAGTGTGATCTTTGTGTAAAAGTGCAGAGGGATTCCCGAACAGGGAAGCATAGATGTACGAGATGACATGGCTCTGGAGAGCTGTGCGGGAGCAGAGTGTTTCCAGTGTCGTAGCAGATTTGGTGAACTTCTCTCTGCGGGACGGGGCATCAAGAAAATGTTTGAGTTGCATATAGGACCAAAATAGGAAAGCACCCGATTTTGAAATCTCTGCGAGTTCCGCTTGTCGCATAAAGCAGCCTCTGTGGAAAAAATGTTTCGCCAACATCTCCTCATACGGCCACTCTGCACGCGCAAAGGCTCCAGATAAGCCCGGGGGAAATCCGGGTTACCTCTAACCGGAGTGATGGAACACAATTTGTCTGAGACCGAATGTATAGCACAGGCTCTGTCAAATGCATGGAGAGTGGCACTAACGAGGGGATGCCCCAAAGCGTGTGGAGACACATGGTTTTTGGCCAACCATGGGGTATGTCGTAAAGTGGAGTTCGAGAGCTTGTTCTCAAGAATCACCCACCCTTTGCATCATGCATGTACATTCCAGTCAACGATTTGAGCAAGGTGGACAGCCCAATAGTAACGCTGAATGTCGGGGAGACCAATACCGCCACTTACTTTCGGCAGAACCAGCTTTTCCCAGCGTATCCGAGCAGGTTTGTTGCTCCAAAGGAATGTTCGGCAGATGGACTTATATAGGGTAAAGAATGCCGGTGGTAGGCGGATCGATAATGTTTGGATTTTGTACAGCAAGCGTGGAAGAATTGTCATCTTGATGATGGACGCACGTCCAAACCAAGAGATAGTATCTTTGTCCCATCTCTGGAGATCCTGATGTATATTTTGCAATTCAGCCAGAAAATTTCCACTATACAGCTCTGATAGTTTGGCGGGGAGTTGTATACCTAGATATGTAATAGCATCAGTTTTCCATTTAAGGGGAAAGTGCTGTTGGCACTGATGTGCCAGGTCTACGGGTAGAGCGATATTTAAAGTAAAAGACTTAGAATAATTAATTTTTAGATTGGACAGAATTGTGAAATATTCTAGGACTTGAAGGAGGTTGGGTAGGGTCGACAATGGCGAAGAAAGAAAAAGAAGTGCATCGTCCGCAAATTCTGCAATCTTGTATTCCTGACCTCGCACCTGAATGCCTCGAATATCTTTATTTGCTTGGATGTACCGTAAGAGGGGTTCAAGTGTGAGAATAAACAGCAGAGGGGAAAGAGGGCAACCCTGTCTGGTCTCGTTATGGATGGAGAAGGCGCTCGACAGACATCCATTTACCTTCACTTTCGCGTTAGGGTTAGCGTACAGGGACATAATGAAGTTTCGCATGCGTGGCCTGAGCCCTAGGGAGTCCAAGATAGTCCCAAGCCATCCTGTCGAACGCCTTCTCCATGTCCATTGCCAGGAAGAAGCCCTCCTGCCGGGTAGACGTAAGCCAATGGTGTAAGTTCAGTGCTTTAATGGTATTGTCCCTAGCCTCTCTGCCAGGGACAAACCCCAGGCCAACCCAGGAAGGTACATGAAGGGACACACGGGTTGCTAGAATTTTAGCAAAGAGCTTAACGTCCACATTAAGAAGCGAGATCGGGAGGTAGCTGGTAACATTCGTGGGATCCTTCCCTTCTTTGGGGATCACAGAAATGTAAGCTTCCAGCAACCATTCCGATCCGCAAGATGTATACCTTTATGTTATTCACATAGGGGAGAAACGAATCGGGACGTCAGAGGACACCAGGGACCCCCAACCTCCTAAAGAAGGGGAAGTCACCACACCACAACCTCAGGATGTGGAGGAAGGAGAGGTTTATGAAGTGGGCGAAATAGTGACCACAACAAGTGAGTGTCTGAGACCACAGCTTCAGGTAATAGATGGATGTCTGCATATTTATAATACATGGTGTGTTTTTTTATTTTAGGTGATGTGGATGTTGTGGAAAAAGAAACTCATTTCACCAGTGCAAGTGCACACATCCTCATCGGGGAAATCATGGTGTGCAAACGTGATTTAGAAAAGATCAAAGAAAACATCAATGATGTTCAACAAAAAATAAAGAACATCATTGATGTTTTAGGCAGAATATAAAACACACCAACATTTTAGCATTTTTTTATTTTTATTATAACTTTTCTAAAAATTGTTGAAAGCCAAATTTTGAAGATGCACACAGTGTGTCAACATGTGCTATCTGCCATCATGGGATATCAAGGTACACGTTTTGTGGGTGTAACCCCTGGCTCGCAACTCAAGTAGATGAGAGGAAGGGGTTGCACCCCCGAAACACGTCCATTGATCCCCCATGATGTTAGCTACCACATGTTGACATTAGGCATGGGATCAGAAGGGAAATCTGGCCTCAGGCCCAACTGAGGCCACATAGTTCATCGAATTTCTTCTTAAAAAGTTGTGGAGAATGCAGCATGCAAGGATTATATGGTTAAGTTTATATTCTGCCATGTTGATTGGCATAAAGAATAGGCGAAACCCGCTGGTCATTATCCCGAAAGCATTCTCCACCACTCTTCTGGCTCTGGCCAGCCGGTAGTTAAAAACCCTCTGGACCGGGGTGAGGGTTCTCATGGGGAACGGCTGCATCAGGTGATCACCCAGCCCAAACGCTTCATCAGTGACAAAGATGAACGACAGACCAGCCACGTTGTCTTCCGGAGGTGGCAATCCCAAGCCACCACTCTGGAGCCGTCCGTAGAACTCGGTCTGGGCGATGACTCCACCATCCGACATCCACCCATTCTTCCCTACGTTCACATAGAGAAAAATCATATGTTGCCGATACCACCACCAACATCACAATGCTATTAAACCCCTTGCAGTTGTAATAGTATGACCCTGAGTTGGGGGGTGGGACTATGTGGACGTGTTTTCCATCTATTGCCCCTCCGCAGTTGGGAAAGTCCCACCGCTGGGCAAATTGGGAAGCCACAGTCTGCAATTCCTGTGGCGTTGAAGGAAACTGTGGAGTGAAACAAGAAAAAAATTAATTAGGACTTTTGCACATAACATTGCAAGCAGATTAGACGCAAACATTCTTGGCCAACATCAGTATAACATTTATTTGAAGGAGTATTTAAATAAAAAATTCAGCTCATTGAGAGCTGAATGCATACATAATGCGTGTTACTTTGGCCAGCCCCTCCTTACTTACACTATTGGCAGCCCACTGGACAGGTAAGAAGTGTCATAATCCAAAAATATGAATACATACTGTCCAAACTGAAGCACATTTTTACATTCTGCAATTACCTATAAAGATAATAGGAGAACAAAACTTTAAACAGCACCATTTGAAAGTATTCAGGCAGGCCCTTTCACTACATGCTTTGGTGAATTCATCCATAAATATGACCACAAACAAGGTAGGCATAGTGTGTATGGGTTTGGCAAACTCAGCAGATAGAGTATTGGTATCGGTTGACTTAGTGGTTGGAGGGAGGGGGGGTTCCAAATGATTTTGTGACCCCCAAAAAAATCCACTGGCAATCTGCCTGAATTTAAGGACACAAATAACATTTGTACATATTTTAGGGGGTGTTTAGAGTAAAGCACTACTATGGAGCTGACAAAATACATTGTTAAGTGACTAGGCTAGATGTGTATGGGCCCAGGATAGCATGCTGGGGAGGTTAGTGAAGGCAAATATGCATGAAGAACAAAAATGGAGCATTAAAAACTCCCAGCATGCATGAGGACAAAGAGGACCTTCACAGCATATCACAATCATGGATTGGGAATGATGAAAGAAATACAATACATTAGCAAACATTAAATATGGTACATAGAATGTGATGTTAAAGGATACAACTTACCTTAATATAGTCCTTCTGCAGGACCTGAATGATGGCAGAACAGGTCTCTGGAATAATGATCCCCAGAGCCCGGGGGGAGATGCCTGTCGAGAACTTGATGTCCTGCAGACTTCTCCCTGTCGCCAAGTACCGCAACATGGTGACGAGCCTCTGCTCGGGAGTGATGGCTTGCTGCATGCAGGTGTCCTGCTTGGTAATATAAGGGGACAGCAAAGCCAACAGACGGTGAAAAACGGGATCTGTCATCCTGAGATAATTCCTGAAATCATCAGGTTTATTCTCAGGGATCTCACGCAACAAAGGCATGTGCGAGAATTGGTCACGCTGGAGCAACCAATTCTTCGTCCATGAACTCCTCCTCGCCATGTTCATGGACTGGGCTTGGGCCAAAGTAAGAACCCCAACACCAAGCCCCCGCATAGCACGAACTCTACGATGAGTACGTACCCGCCACATGGCTTCAAAATGGTCGGCTGGTCAGTACGAACTAACAGAACGCACTGAAAATCAGAAAGGCCTGAGAAGAGCAAGGTGAAATTTAGAAACGTGCGGACAAGAACGCACTGTAAATCAAATACGTACCATAAATAGCATGCACTAAAAAACAGATGTGAACTGACTACACGCACTGAAAACCAGATACAAACCCACAAGCACAAACTGAAGAGCATTAACGATCTGAAAAGCACGTCTCTCACCAAACTTCTACTAACACGAGATTAGCAGAAGGAGCCCAAAGGGTGGCGCACTGGCTATTGAACTTCCTCTTTATAGTGCCGTTGTACGTGTTGTACGTCAGCGCGTTCTTGACAATTGGAATTTCCGACAACATTTGTGCGACCATGTGTATGCAAGACAAGCTTGAGCCAACATCCGTCGGAAATAAATCCCAGGATTTAGTTGTCGGAATGTCCGATCGTGTGTACGCAGCATTATAACTGTTCTAACCATATTAGGTTGTAAGTTTCTTTGGGGACAAGAACTGCTATGAATGGTTCAATGTACTCTCTAGTGATGTTCAATAGGTCAGCACTTTGTAAATGACTAAAATAAATAAATAAAGGGGGTTATTTACTAAAGGAAAATCCACTTTGCACTGCAAGTGCACTTGAAAGTGCACTGAAAGTGCACTTGGAAGTAAAGTCGCTGTAGATCTGAGGGGGACATGCAAGGAAAATAAAAAAACTGCATTTTAGCTTGCACATGATTGGATGATAAAATCAGCAGAGCTTCCACTCATTTCAGATCTACCCCTTAGATTTAGAGCGACTGCACTTCCAAGTGCACTTTCAGTGGACTTTCAAGTGCACTTGCAGTACAAAGTGGATTTGCCTTTCGTAAATGACCCCCAAAGTCTCATTAATGGAAAAATTCCTGAAAAAAAAAACACGTTGATTACAGAAAATGGTATCGGTAATCAAATCTGTGTACAGCTTGTTATGTTAATACGCTTCTTATTTTAAGCTGCTAATGAATTTGGTAAATTCCTACACTTTTAGCTTGCTGCACTAAGCAGCTTACGGAGACAATTGGAACATTACTAAGTCAGCCAGGTCTGTAAAATCAGTTCTTGAACCACTGAACATAATGTCAATATTTTATTAGCACACTATTTGCATCATTAACATCTGCCTGACAGGAAGCCATTCAAGGAACTGTTTACTTTTATTGTGTGGGATTCTGCTTTTATAGCTAGATTAAAAATCAAAACACAATAAGAGAAAGAGACAGGGAGGGAACCAAGTCACCAACTTGTATCTTTCTGATACTAAGAATTTTTGTATTTGAAGAAAATCATAGTTATATGAATCAGTGTTATATATAAAAAAAATAGTCTACCTGTCTTTATAATACCCTCCATGAACTTTTCTCCTCTATGTTTTTTGTTCCATGATATTTTTATTAGAAAGTAACTACAAAAATAAAAACATAACATAATACCAAAAGAAAAAGAAAAACATAACATAATACCTAAAGAAAAAGAAAAAGAAAAACATAACATAGTAGCAAAAGAAAAACAAAAAAAAGGCTAACATAATACCAAAAGAAAAACAAAAACAGAACATTATATCAAAGCAGGACCCCTTCAAGGTACTAGCACATAAGAGTCCTCAAGACAATCAATGGGTTGTCCCCAGCCTAGTAAGACCAACCATAAATGTAGGGTCCAAGTCACAGTGCGTACAAGCGTTTCAAAACCAAAATAACTAAACAAAAGTAAAAAAATAAAATAAAAAGAGAAAAAAAAGATGGGGGCTGGCATGAGGGGGGTAGGGGAGAGAGAAGGGTAAAGTAAGAAGCTAAAAGTAGGAAAGGAAGATGAGGAAAAGTGGCCGTCGTGTTCCGTCAGGGCGCGGGTAACATTAAAAGACGAAAGCCCCATCTGCCAGGCCCATCAATCAATATGACTTCAATCCATCAACCGTTTGCAAAGGTGGAGCAATGATGACAGGTGTGCAAAGAAAAACCTAGTATTGAGATCATGGGCAACCCCAGTCGGAACCTCAGCTTCATAAACTTCTTAACCCCTTCACGTCTAAGGGTAAAACAAATAATAATGCCTAAGCACGATTGTGCAACTTTGAAATGTGTTAGTAAAACTGTACATATCATCACAACTACTTTGTGTATACAGGTGGATTATACCTTATATTTTCTCAGGAAAAATTGGGCTTTCATTTGGTGGTAAATGGTAATTGATATCTCCAGATTTCTTTTTTTTATTATAAAAGAAAAACTGGCTGTATTATTTCTTGTTACTGCCATAACCTACCACCAAAGAACAACCCAAAATAAATTACCCTGCTCCTGACAATCGCAGCGATACCACATATGTGTATGTTAGTTGTTATTTGTACCCACAGTACAGCCCAGAATCAATAGTGCGCATTTTGCTTTTTTGTCCTACCTAAAACTCACTGATACTGACCCTAATTGACACATGCTAATTTTTAAAACAATTTTAGAGAAAAAAACAAACTGCCTAAAATATCATGACCCTGACCTTGACATTTGACCCTTACTTGACCCAAACACTAACCATGGCACCGACTTAAATTAAACCTTGGTCTAGGTATTTAGTCTTTATTTATTTTATTTATTTATTTTTACGTACAGTTGTTTTTTTTTTTTTTTTTTTCTCTGCAAGGAGAGAGAAATATACAATATATTTTTCTTCTTCATTCACAGAGAGAGAGAAACACAGAGGCGGGCTTTACAGTGATTGATCACTGTGATAGACAATCAGAGGCTACCACAGCGATCAGGTGACCCAGCAATGGGTGTTCTGGGCTCGGATCATTAGTACGGGACCCAGGGCTCCCTGTGCTGGGAGCGCGCTGTGCGGTGCGCTCCCAGCACAAAGACAGTTACGCATATATGTGGCCCAATGCAAAAAGCCCAGTCCAGTAAGGCCGTATATATGTTTTATATCAGCGTCAAGGGGTTAAATCAAAGACATAATTCATTTGTATGCATCCGTGGTTTTATCTTGCATCCAAGTTGTGGTAAATGATGAGATTCTATCTTGGGCTGTCAGGATCAGCTACTGTACTCCATCTCTTCCAGTCTGTTCAAAGGAGGCAAAGTGTCCATCCAATGTACCAGAACTCAAAGCTTTGATCATGTGGATCATGAAGGATTTCTTTGCATGTTTGCACTGAAAGGGCTATTCTCCTCTACTTACATATCCTATAAAATATATTATTAAATATAATTAAAATTGTTTTCACCGTTGAGCTGCGTGCAGGCAGCCCATGGAAAGCGAATCAGCTGTATGGCCTCACCCGCACGGCCAGGTCAGACAGGCATACAGGGAAGGGTGCATAGACCTGGATACACACGCTCTATGTCCAGGTCTGTGCACCTGCCTTGGCTTATCTGTCAAACTTGGCTGTGCAGGTGAGACTGTACAGCTGATACACTACCATTCACTTTCTAAGGGATGCCTGCACACAGCTCAGCAGTGACAAAAAACAAAACAAATGTCTATTATTGCTACACAGGTCTGAGCGCCCATCTGAACAAGCCCGCTTAAACTGTCATCTACACTACTCCACTACAATTAATAGAAATCTTCTGACCTGCGTTTGATATGCATTCCAAATGCATGTCAACCACAGGAAAAACAACACCCACGTACACAAGCCCTATAGTAGTTTAAAAATAGTAAAACAATAAACTGACACAAAACCATTATAGTTTCCCTAGAAATATGTATTGTATTGCACAATAATTGTTTCTATTATACAGAGGTAATAACATAGTTAAATATTTATTGTTTATTATTATTGTTTAATTGCATGCTGGGGCATACCTAGGAATCATGGGGCCCCATAGCAAAAATTTGATTAACACCCCCCGTAGGAATCTCCCTACTGTTATTGATCTTAAAGTATCAAGGACAAATAGCAGAATAGCTGTCAGCGTAGTCATTAAACTAGTAAGGAACAGAGCTGTGGACAAAAATTTGTCAGAGAAGAGAGAGGCCGCAGTGCAGGGAATGAACATTTAACATTGTTACAGAAAGAGGGGATATAGCAATCAGTAAAAAGATTGAAAACATTATCTTTATTATAACATAATTGTTAGTACTCCTCCTGTTTGTCAGCAGATCAGGGTTGCCAACCTCCCACAGCATTTTTTACTGACAAAACATGGAACAATTACTGGCTAAGCACATTTTTTACTGGCAACCTGAGAAATTACAGAACTCCTATTGAAAACTAACACAGTGAATATTTGAACAGTATAAACATGATATGGAAACACTGACAATACCTATAACAAAGTAATTTGCTTGATTTACACTTAAAGTCAACACCACATGAAATTATCAGCCCCTGATATTTACTGGCAGTTGTAAAAAAAAATTGCAGATTTTTTACAAACTGTCAGTAAATTTACTGGCGGTTGGCAACCCTGCAGCGGATCTGCCTGCTCAGCAGGAGATCTCTATCCTGATCCCCGCTTAGCAGGAGGATGACAGATCCGTGTTCGCCCCCGCTGATGCAGAGAGGACAGGGACACAGCCTGTTCTTCTCTATGGGCTGTCGGTTGGAAACAGACTGCCTGTCCATTTCCATCTGATTGTTATCCGATCCAATCCGCCAGACAGATGGGGAAAGCATCCCCATCTATCTGTTTTTAGTGGACAGGATCAGATCAGATGACAGCGGGTGTCAATGGACACACATCTGTTGACATCCACCACTCCATAAAGAGCAATGTATGGTCCGATCGGGCCCGCCTGAAAAACTGACAGGTGGACCCAATCGGTCCATCAGTATGAAAGGGGCCTAACCCTAATACAAATTCTTTTTAACTGCAGTTTGTTTTTTTTTGTTTTTTTCCACAGAACTACAAACAGCTGCCAGGTTTTGCCTGAGGGCACACACTTGGATTTTTTGAGTAAAACTACGTGAGGCTACCTTCACACCACTCTGTTGCAAAAATGCAGGAAAAACACATTTTTGTGTTTTTGCCACATTTTCGCCACTTTTTTCGGTGCATTTTGAACCTGTGAAAAAAGGACATATGACTCAAAAACCACATCAAAAACGCAACACATGTTTTTCATGAGGTTTCTATTCATTTCAAAGGGAGGTTCGTTTTTAGTATGTTTTTCTAACACACCACCACCATGCACCTAGCAGGACTTTAAAAAATACAGCAGACCTGCAATTGACCAATGTGAAGAGTTCCATAGGATTTAGCGATCATGTGTATCTGGACTGATGAGTCAAAATATTAAATATTTTGCTGTAGCGGGAGGCAGTTTGTTTGCTGAAGTGATGGACAGAGATACAATAATAAGCATCTGCAGGCAACAGTGAAGCATGGTGGAGGTTCCTTGCAAGTTTGGGGCTGCATTTCTGCAAATGTAGTCAGAGATTTGGTAAGGATCAATGCTGTCCTCAATGCTGAGAAATACAGGCAGATACTTAATCATCATGCCATATCATCAGGGAGGCGTGTGATTGGTCCCAAATTTATTCTGCAGCAGGACAACAACCCACAAATATACAGCCAATAAGAACTATCTTCAGTGTAAAGAAGAACAAGGAGTCCTGGAAGTGATGGTTTGGCCTCCACAGAGCCCCGATCTCAACATTATCCATTCTGTCTGGGATTACATGAAGAGACAGAAGGATCTGAGGCAGCCTACATCCACAGAAGATCTGTGGTTAGTTCTACAAGTTGTCTGGAACAACCTACCTGCCGAGTTCCTTGAAAAACTGTGTGCAAATGTACCTAGAAGGATTGGTGCTGTTTTGAAAGCAAAGGGTGGTCACAGCAAATATTGATTTGGATATCTATTTTGTTCATTTACTTTCCATTTTGTTACTTGCTAAAAATGAACTATTAACACTTCTATTTCTGATATTTCTGGAAGCATTCTTAATTTACAGTATTTTTTCATGCCTACCTAAAACAGTTTATATATACACAGTATATGTATGTCAAGCCAATTTTCCTAGTTTTGGATAGAGTGAAGAGGAGTTACAACTTGAAGTCAAAGGATAATACCCTCACTCAGGGCTTTTTTTCTCAGACAATAGGTGCAGGAACTCCCCTTTCACCGAGGCACCCCTTTTACCTGCCCCTACCCACCTCCGAGCACTGTCCCTTGGTTCAATCCCCTACCCACCTCCCAGTGCCACCCCTTTTAGACAATACAGAACCAAGTATAATTTTGTGATGCTAAGTAATTTGTATGGAATTTGGTAATGATATCAAGAAAAGCAGTAAAATAGATCCCCTTCAGCCAGCAACAATAGATCCCCCGAATAGCAATGTACCACCCTCAACAATATCCCCCCCCCAGCAACAATAGACTCCCGGCAGCATCAACAGATCTCCACACAGCCAGCATTAATAGACTCTCTGGCAGCCATCAACAATAGACCCCTCCCCCAGCAGTAGATCTCCTTCAGCAAAAACTGACCCCCCAGCAACATAAGACCCACCCCTAGCAACAATAGGTCCCCCACCAGCAACAATAGACCTCCTCAACAACAATAGACCCCCCTGCAAAAATAGATCCTCTCTAGCTAGAATAGATCCCCCAGCAGTGAGCATCAATACCCTGCAGCACACCCAAGCACCCCTTGCCATTACATACAGTCAGTCCAGGAGGTGCCGGAACTGCGTTCCCCCGCGTTCCCACTGACAAAAAGCCCTGCCTTCACTTCTTCTGACAACAGTTTAACCAGACAGACAGGAAAAAAAATCTGGAAGGGGTTCTAGCCCCTATCTCTAACTCTCTAGGGGGTTCTGGCTGGATTTACTATTTAGCATCAACCCATTGTGCTTCTGATTGATTATATACTCTGAGAAGGTAAAAGACGGACAAGGTGCCTCATCAATGACCTGTGTTTATATTCCAGGTCACTGATGAAGAAATCTCTTCATAAAATGATTTTTACTAATGGGGCTTCTTTATCAATAGCCTTAATAGCCCTCATGTTTTTTCACCTTAATGCATTCTGTTTGTTGTTTGAAAAAAAATGAGGTTTTACAACCCCTTTAAATGTAAGCATAGCTCCTTGAATACACTCTGTGTAGGTAAAATGAGGACATGTTGCCTCATCAGTCACAAGTACAATGAATGTATTTGTTGATAAACAGTCAAATCCATTCATTCAGTTAACTAAAAGTAAAAATAAAAAATATAAGTAATACATAAGGTATGCTTCTTCCTTTTTTTCCCAGTATGATATGTTGTTTGAAGGGTTTTAGACTATAAAAATATAACAGTGGGGTTGATTTGCTAAAACTGGAGAGTGCAAAATCTGGTGCAGCTGTGCATAGAAACCAATTAGCTTCCATGTTTTATTGTCAAAGCTGAAGTTAGAAGCTGATTTCTATGCAGAGCTGCACCAAACTTTGCACTCTCCAGTTTTAGTAAATAAACCCCACAGGGTGCAAACAGTAAGACCCCTTTCACACTGAGACATTTTTCAGGCGCTACAGTGCTAAAAATAGCGCCTGCATAGCGCCTGAAAAAAGCCTGAGCTGCAAACCCAGTCTGAAAGCCCCGAGTGCTTTCATACTGGGGCACTGCGCTGGCAGGGCGTCACAAAAAGTCCTGCCAACAGCTTCTTTGCAGTGGTGAATACACCGCTCCTCCACCGCTCCTGCCCATTAAAAACAGTGCTGCAGTGGCACCATACCGCCGGCAAAGCGCCGATGCAGTGGCGTTTTGCGGGCAGATTTAACCCCTTTTCGGCCGCTAGTGGGGGGTTAAAACCACCCCACTAGCGGCCAAATAGCGCTGCTAAAACAACGGTAAAGTGGCGCTAAAAATAGCGCCGCTTTACCGCTGACGACTCAGTGTGAAAGGGGTCTACTTCCAAAATCACTCAGTAACACAGGCTTTCACCCAGTAATAAAAGTTGCTGTTTTGACAAGGTTTTTCCCTGTTGTCTAAAAAAGCTCAAATAACAAAACACACTAAAACACACAAAGAATAAAAAAAGTAAAAAAAAAGTTTTTACCTATATTTAGGGTATTTATTAAGCCTCAGGCACACTGGACGTTATAAAAAAAGCCAGTAACGTTAGCTGTAGAAAGCTGTAGCTGTAGAGTGAGTTTTTCAGCGTTTTTGTGATAGTGTTTTTTTTTTGTCGTTTTTAGCTGTAGCCTTTTTTAGCTTTTTTTAGCAAAACTATACTCTCATAAAAGCTTATGGCTCAACAATGCTGATAAATGCAGAATAGCTGCGTTTTTCTGGCCTTTTTTAAACTGTTTTCAGCTTTTTTCAGAGTTAGAGCGTTTTTACAGCTGAAAAACTCCTCTCAAAATCCACTAGTTCTGGGGGTTTTTTCCAGCTAGAAAACGCCCATGCAAAAAACTGCTGATAACAGCCTATGTATGGACACATAGAATAACATGCTGGGGAGTTTATTGACTGTAGAAAAAAACATCTAAAGCCAAAAACAGCAGCTGTAAAAACGTCCAGTGTGCATGAGGCCTTATTGTGTTATTGTTTTAGTGACCAGGATCACGCATACTGTGATGAAAAAAATGACATCCTCACCACAAAAGTGTAAAAACATACAAAAATCATTTGAGGGCTTTTCCTTATATTTTTTATGTATTTTGTATATTTTTAGATTTTAAAGACAAGGGTAAAGAAATAGGGTCCGCATAATATTTCAATATAATTAAAATACACCAAAAAAAGCTCCATATTGTACTTTTAAATCAACAGGGAGTGTATCTAGTGCACAATATGCTGCCTGAAATGAGTTTCACTTTGCATGCATGTGGCATCAGCAGGCTCCCTATTGCCTGTGAGCAACATAGGCAATCGATCTTCAACTTCAGTTGTTAGCATTCAGAACTGTGAAATATGGCTAAAATATCATTTTCGTTGCTACAGCCTTTTACCACATATACTCAATTTAGGTTTCTTCTTGTGCCAGGTTGTTTTTTTTCCAATACCAATGTAATCAGATACGTGCTTATGTTAGTCAGAAGACATGACAAATTTGGCTATCTATAAATTTATTAAATTACAGATGAAAATAAATAAAAACAGTATTCTTATTGATTATTGTTCTGTAAATGTAATGTACAATTAAAAAAAAAAAAAAAAAAACAGCATAGCATACTCTCAATAAAACAAAAACAAAAAACATAATCAGCTTTTTGTTACCAATAACAATTGTGAATTCAATCTACATACTTTACAGGAAAAACTTTAGAATGCTTTACATTTGATGCACTATTTCGGAGGATAACGTGCAAAAGGAGCTTCTTCATTAATGCCATTCTGTAGGAAATATAGAAGAATTAAAAAAATTAAATTACATAAATAGCACACATACAGTATGTTGTTGCAGTAGATTCTGATACTGGGACTTTGGCACTGGTATTTTTCAGCACAGAACAAAAAGGTCTTTGGCAAACAGGATACCGGAAGAAGAAGAATGTAAGCTGAGGTTTAAGTTCACATTAGGGAGATTTAGGGTTGGGGTTACTGTTGTCAATACAGCTATGGTTACTGAGAGAGAAGGCTTCATGTACACTGGACATTATAATAACGTTATAAAAATGCCAGTAGCTTTGCAGTGAGTTTTCAACGTTTTTCATGGTTTTTGCAACAGCGTTTTTTAGCTTTTTTCAGCATTTTTAGCAGTTTAATTTTTTTTTCAATGGGATCAAAAGCATTAGAAAACACTGGTGAGCCACGTTTATCTGCGTTTTTAGACGTTAGCGCGTTTTTACAGCTGAAAAACTCCTCTCAGAACCCACTAGTTTTGGGTTTTTTTTCCAGCAAATAAACGCCCCTGCCAAAAAAAGTTGATAACCTATAGCCTATGTGTGCATGGACACATAGGATAACATGATGGGGAGTTTATTGACTGTAGAAAAAAACATCTGAAGCCAAAAACAGCAGCTCCAAAAACGTCCAGAGTGCATGAGGCCTAAGGGTTAAGGTCGCATGGAAAAGTAGTGTTATGCCCTGTACACACGGTCGGACATTGATCGGACATTTCGACAACAAAATCCATGGATTTTTTCCGACGGATGTTGGCTCAGACTTATCTTGCATACACATGGTCACACAAAGTTGTCGGAAAATCCGATCGTTCTAAACGGGGGTGACGTAAAACACGTACGTCGGGACTATAAACGGGGCAGTAGCCAATAGCTTTTGTCTCTTAATTTATTCTGAGCATGTATGGCACTTTGTGCGTCGGATTTGTGTACACTCGGAATTTCCGACAACGGATTTTGTTGTCGGAAAATTTTATAGCAAGCTCTCAAACTTTGTGTGTCGGAAATGTGTGATGGAGCCTACAACACGGTCGGAATTTCCGACAACAAGGTCCTATCACACATTTTCCGTCGGAAAATCCGACTGTGTGTACAGGGCATTAGGGTTGAGGGGAAGACTAGTGTTAGCATTAGGGTTCCAAGGAGGGATAGTGTAAGGTCTAATATTAGGGATAAACACAGGTTTAGTGTGAAGAAACCAACTCTTTCTACGCTTGGAGGTCTTCACCAAAAAATACAAGCACCTATCTCCTGGCACATAAAGCTAAGCACGTACAATATGTATATGGGTACAGGCAGGTGACAGTTAATTATCTGTGTCGGAAATGTTTTTCAAAGTCTTTTAAGTTTTCTACGGTAAAAGAGTACTTTTTTCCAAACAAAATAATGTTCATAACTAGAGATAAAAAAGACCAGAAGCAATTTGAATTTTGGGATGCCTTACAAGTTTTCAGGCTGTCATTAGGACCCTCTAGTTTCAACACAGTCTGAATCACTGACCTGGAATAAATGTCCAGTCAGCAAAGTCAGAACTCATGGTTTTCCTACTTGTTCCAGGTTTAAATCAGATCTTAATAAAGTAGAACTATAGGAAAAACTTTTTATTTAATTATTTTTATTTTGGATAGAGTAAGGGAGGGTTATAACCCCTGTAAGATTTATTTTCCCCCGCCATCTGCGTCCCATTGCGGAGATTTCCCTTCGCTTCCTGTCCCAAAGCCAAACAAAAAGTGAGGGGAAATCCCTGCAAATTAACCTAATTCTTTGGGGACCCCCAGGTCACCAGAACTAGCGTCCCCATTGGAAGATTTTCCCTCTATTACATTTCTGGGGACAACCCAAAATTTGGGATTTTCTTTTACTTTCACTTTTAATGATAATGGTAAACAGGACAAATAGAGAGGGTGAATCTCCTTAATGGGGGCACAGACAGCAATAGAGACTGACATCAGTTCTAATCCATCTCCACTCTATCAAAACTAAAAAAAAGTTTGATTTTAGTTATACTTTAACTTATGGAGTTATGAAAAAAAAAAAATTCATACTTTCATGCTGCATTTGTCCTATGTTGGCTCTAAGACCGAGAACTGTGTGATCACATAACCTCTTATCACTCAGTTCTCAGACTGCTCGGAGCTGAGTGACTGTTATGCCTCGTACACATGATCGGACTTTCCAGCAGACTTGGTCCGACGGTCTTTCCGCCGGACTTTCCGCCGGACTACCTGAACGGACGGACTTGCCTACACACGACCGGACTTTCCGGCAGGCTAGGTCCGCCCGTCTTTCCGACGGACTTTCGCCGGAGTTACGGCGGACTTTCATAATGAACGGACTTGCACACACACGGCCAAGTCCGTTCATTTTGAGCGTGACTCGGGTACGACCGGACTAGAAAAAGAAGTGAATCTCGCCGATTTTATCGGCGAGATTGACACCTTGTGAGCCCCGTCGCGGGGCATACCAGGCCCTTAGGTCTGGTATGGATTTTAACCTCACCCAGTGACCATGCCCCCTAAAACGTCACAGTCCCAGCATGCCCAGGGACTGTGACGGCATAAGGGTGCGGGGTCTCCGCCTGCCCGCAGACCCCGACAACCAACGGCCAGGGTTGTCGGGAAGAGGCCCTTGTCCTCATCAACATGGGTACAAGGTGCTTTGGGTTGGGGGGGCCCCGCAGGGCGCCACCTCTCCCCCGAAGCACCTACCCCCCATGTTGAGGGCATGCGGCCTGGTACGGTTCAGGAGGGGGGGGGCTCGCTCATCCCCACCCCCTTTCCTGACCGGCCGAGCTGCGTGCTCTGAACGGGGTCTGGTATGGATTTTAGGGGGGACCCTATGCCGTTTTTTCGGCGTTGGGGATTCCCCTTAAAATCCATACCAGACCTAAGGGCCTGGGATGCCCCGCGCTTGCTGCAATAGGAAAATTTGTTTTTTCTATTGCAGCGAGCGCGAGATGCAATACCCTGTCCGTCGGACCAGCATACAGACGAATGGACTTTCCGTCAGGAACGGAGTCCGGCGGACTAAGATTTGAAACATGTTTCAAATCTAGGTAAATACGGCGGACTTTTGGGAAAAAAAAGTCCGCTGGAGCCTACACACGATCGGATTGTTTGGCGGACTCTGGTCCGCCGGACCAAGTATGCCGGAAAGTCCGCTCGTGTGTACGTGGCATTGCATTCTCTCTCTCTCTCTGTCTCATCAGCCGATCAGCGGCGCAGAGAGAGAGAGACTCGGGCAGAGCAACGCTGCAGTCAAGTGAGGACCAGTGTGAGTCACTGCTGTTTCATCCGATCTAGCTGAAGATATATGCAGATATTTAAAACGGGCGGGGCCCGTGGGGCCCCCTATTGTGCGGGGCCTACGGGCTTGAGCCCAGTCAAGCCCAATGGTAAGTCTGGCCCTGCTTGTGGGTTTAACTAATCTTTTTTTTTGTACAAGTCTTCTTTAAGGGGGCGTGTCAAGGGGTGTGCCTTAAGCCTACAAACTTTTGCTAATAGGTGTCCCTCATTTCCATCTGAAAAAGTTGGGAGGTATGTCACTGAGTTGGGGAGGGGGCGTGCACAGCTGCGTGCCGAAAGGTGGAAATATCTGTCAAAAAGGCAGCCAGGTGGATCCCGACAATATTGTTGGGGTCCTTTCATAGCCTGGAGCGCCTCCTCCTTGTCAGCTGATAGCCCGCTATCAGCTGTGTCAGGTTAACAGGAGAAAAAAAGTAAGTGCACTGCTGTGACCCACAAGAGAAGTATGGCCAAAAAAGCTTTGGCCATGCTTCCTTTTTAAAGCTGAGCTAAATGTAAAAAGCACCATTGATTGTGGCTGCATATTTCTTTAACCACTTGACAACTGGGCACTTAAACCCCCTTCCTAACCAGACCAATTTTCAGCTTTCGGTGCTCTCACACTTTGAATGACAATTACTCAGTCTTGCAACATTGTACCCATATGAAATTTTTTTTTTCACACAAATAGAGCTTTCTTTTGGTGGTACTTAATCACCGCTGGGTTTTTTATTTTTTGTGCTATAGACTGAAAATTCGATTTAAAAAAAAATAAAAAATTCTTTGTTTCTGTTAAAATTTATTGCAGAGTATTGGCAAGTATTGGCAGACTATTGGCGAGTATTGGCAGAGTATTGGCGAGTATTGGTAGAGTATTGGCAAGCATTGGCAGAGTATTGGCGAGTATTGGCAGAGTTTTGCAGTGTTGCAGAGTATTGCAGTTTTGCAGGGTATTGCAGTTTTGCAGGGTATTGCAGTGTTGCAGAGTATTGCAGATTGACATTTAGCAGCGCTGTGGGCACTAAACATCCAGCCCACAGCGCTGCTGCCATCTCTCCCCCTCTCCCCTCGCACTGTACCGATCAGGACAGAGAGGGGAGGGAGGAACCGGCATCATGACGTGACGCCGGTTTGTTTACAAGTGATCGCTCCGTCATTTGACGGAACGATCACGTGGCAAATGGCCGCGATCAGCGGCTATTTACCGTGATCCATGATGCGCCGGGTGCTCCGGACCCGCCGGTTACGGATGTTGCCGGGTGCGCGCCCCAGGGGGCACGCGGGAGCAACATTCTGGAATGACGTCCCACGGACGTCCACCCAGAATAAGCCGACCGCGCTGTTGCCGTCTTTCGGCTTTGGCCCGGTCGGAAAGTGGTTAAAAATATAAGTATTTTTACTTACACCCAGTGTAAATATCTGTTTTATCTCAGCCTTTGTCATCCCTTGCATATTATCACTCAGACAGGAAGGGGGGGGCACTCTTGGCAAATCAAGTTCTGCTGAATGCATATGTGCTATCAGGGAATATGCTGAGAGGATGAGATAAAAGAGAGAGCAGAGCAGATTACTTATCAGTGTGTTGGGGACATAACACCAACTGTATACTTTCAAAGAAAATGCTTTCACTTTGGCTGTGCTTTTGATAGAGCAGTACATATAGGATTCTATATGTGGCTGTACAGAATTAGAAATCTTTTGTCAGATCAGTTCACCTTTTGTGTATTTTAATTGCATATTTAGCTGTTTGCCTGGAGTTCTGCTTTAGGGCCCAGTCACATGGATGTCTAAAAGGACACATTTAAATGCATACAGTGAATAGTTTTGTACTCATCTGTACGCAGCACTACAGGAACCAATAGCACCATACACACAGCTGCATTTAAAAATGAAAATGTGAGCTTTGCTTGTCAGTGTGCAAAAGCGTAGGACACAGCTGCGTCAGGGGCCGTACATATTTGCAGTTTTTATGCATGTAAAGGTGTTTTAAAGCATGTAACATCTAAGGGCTCATCCACATGGGTGCTCAGCCACAGCTCCTAACTGTCCCTGATTTCGAGGGACTGTCCCTGATTTGGAGCAATGTCCCTCTTTCCTCCTCATTTGTCCCTGATTTTGGTCTGATCTATATAGATGTATATAAAATGCACTTTTTATCTATCAAAAAGTGTTTCCCAGTTCTAAACCTTTCATCTGATTTCTAAATTGCTGCATTTGTAAATTCCAAAAGCCAATATAAGGGAATATTAGTGGTAAAAAAAGCACTTGTGAGTTTAACCAATCTTGTTTTTTTGTACAATTCTCCTTTAAGGGGGTGTGGCAAGGGGTGTGTCCTATGCCTGTATACTTTTGCTGATAGGTGTCCCTCATTCCCATCTCAAAAAGTTGAGAGGTATGGCTCAGCCCTGTGCAGCGGCCAGAGTCATTTGTTTATTTTTTTCTTCACCATTGAGCTATGTGCAAGCAGCCTATTGAAAGGGAACAGGAGCCCATCAGCTGTACATAGTTACATGCACAGCCATATTTGACAGTAATGTATGGATGGGTGCATGCATCCAGACTCAGCGCCTGTGAGCGCCCATGAGAATGAGTCGTAAACATGGATACTTTTGGTATATATTTTATGCAGAATCCCTCTCTAGCAAGAACCTATGCTCTGTGCACAGAAAACGCATATGCCCTCGTGAATGAACCCATAGGCATAAATTGCAATAAAGAGCAGTGACAAAACTGTGGATTTCTGAGCTACGAGGGGACCCAAACTACCTAGAGATATGGGTTTAAACTGGTTCTAAAGGCAAACGTTTTTTTTTTTAATCTTAATGCATTCTATGCATTAGAGTAGAACTATGACTAGCTACGACTAAGGCTATTGCTGAAACGCGTCAGTTTTATTGTTTTATTGTCACTCTGATGTACCAATAAACAACACTTCAAGGATTACAGTTTTGCCGGCTCTCCTTATTACTGTTGCATTGAAGTGTGTTGGGACACATCGAGCCTCAGCACCTGTGAGTGGGCCTGGTGTATGGACTGAGTTGTCCCTGCAGAGAGCACTGTTACCTTTCTTCTTTTCCAAAGTAGAACTATGAGCAGAACTTTTTTTTTCATTACGAATAGGGTAAGGGAGGGTAATAACCTCTCAGATTTTTTTTTTCATCATCTCTGTCCCATTGCGGAGATTTCCCTTCACTTCCTGTCCCATAGCCAAACAGGAAGTGAGAGGATATCTCTGCAAATTAAAGGATTTTTTTTGGGAACCCCCAGCTCACCAGAACTAGTGTCCCCATTGGAAGATTTCCCATCTATTACTTTTCTGGGGACAACCCAAAATGTGGGGTTTGCTTTTACTTCCAATGGTAAACAGGACAAATAGAGAGGGTGAATCTTCTAAACAGGGGCACAGACAGCAATAAAAACTGACAGGGGCTCTAATCCCTCTCCACTCTGTCCAAAACAAAACAAAAAAAAGTTTTGCCTTTAGTTATACTTCAAGATAAAAAATAAAAAAACCTTCTGGGTGCAGCAGCCCCCCTAATACTTACCTGAGCCTGTCAATCCAACGATGTTGCAGGAGTGTCTCGAACTCTCCCACCTCATTGGCTGAGACGGCAGCGCGGCCCCATTGGCTCCCGCTGCTGTCAATCAAAGTCAGTGAGCCAAGGGAGAGAGGGGGTGGGGGCGAACCGCGGCTCCATGTCTGAATGGACACACAGAGCAGGGGCTCTGCTCGGTTGACCCCATAGCAAGCTGCTTGCTGTGGGGGCACTCAGCAGGGGAGAGGGTCCAGAAAGGCCGGCGAGGGACCGGACAAGAGGAGGTCAGTCCGGTCCGGTCAGGTTAAAGTGGGGTTCCACCCAAAAAAACAAAAATACTTGAAAAATCCTAAAAAACAAAACAAAAAAAATTTGGATATTTTTTTTTTAACTTACCTCTAAATGCCTGTTGCTAGGGGGTCCCTCGTAGTTTGCTCCTTCCAGTGCCTGGGCTGGTGACATCACTTCCCCCTCGGCACAGGAAGAGCTCCGCTCTGCTCCCTCGCCGCTGTCAATCATCTGGGACCCATTACAGGTCCCAGATGACTGAGCGGCCAATCACGGCGCGCGATGCCGCTCGCGCATGCGCAGTGGGTGCCAGGCTGTGAAGCCACAGCCCGGCGCCCACAGTTGCAATGCCGGCGCCACTGAACGGAGGGGGAGATGAGCGGGGCTTCGATCCCCCGCATCGCTGGACCCTGGGACAGGTAAGTGTCCGATTAAAAATCAGCAGCTGCAGTATTTGTAGCTGCTGACTTTTAATTTTTTTTTTTTTTACCTGACCCCCTGGGTGGAACTCCTCTTTAATTAAAGGTTGCCTAAAATCAATACTTGGAATTATAATTTACAGTTTGTCTCCTTACCATAGGAACCTCATCCAGTTTTTCGAATCCTGGCCCAGGTTTCCGGAAGAACTTCACAGCAGACACAACAATAACAATGGCAAGGATCGAAAAAAATATACAAAGTACAGCTATTAGGCCGGGATTATCTGACAGGCCTTTGTTTGCTGGAATACCTGTAATTATAAAAAAGTACATTATTTCCATATATTTGATCAGAACTACAGAACCAACAAATAGCATGCATATTTTAGCATTTAAAAATCATACCTGCTGGAATGGATGTCCCTAGGAATAAATAAAGAAAAGCAGAGATATTAGTACATTTTTAGTTTTGCTTTTATTATTTTGTACTACATTGCTGCCACCTAGTGTCAGCAACACACACTACAATATTTAAGCATGAAAAATGCACTGAAGAAAGTTGGATCCAACAAAGCAACCTAAGAAGGAGCGTAGGACCCTGTGGATGTCCAGGGGCACTACTACAACCTGTAGTTTATTGGTGCCATACCAGAAACACACTGCAAATAGGGTGGCTTCTCTTTGATCAATGTAATCATTATCAGTGTCTTTCGAAGAGATCGGGTGGATCCAAAGTTGCTGCGTTTCCTAAGGTACCATTCTGCCTTAATTTACCATTAACCAGAATTAATAATTGTCTATTCTTTTACTACATAGCCATCCTTGTTTGTTTAAATTTTGGAAGGAGTGTTCAGCATATTTTTAACCCCTTCGCATCTAAGGGTAAAACAAATGCTAATGCCTAAGCACAATTTTGCAACATTGACATGCGTTAGTAAAACCGTACATATCATCACAACTACTTTGTGCATCCAGGTGAATTATACCTTTTTTATTCAGCACAAATTGGCCTTATATTTGGTGGTAAATGGTAATAGATCGCTCCTGATTTATTTATTTATTTATTTATTTATTTATTTATTTTTTATTATCAAAGGAAAACTGGCCCAAAATAGTATTTATTTTTTTTATTGAGCTGTACATTTCCACTACTACCGTAACCTACCACCAAAAAACAACCCAAAATAAATTCTCCTGCTCCTCACGATCACATCGATATCACATATTTGTATGTTAGTTGTTGTATGTACCCACAGTACAGCCCAGAAACAAAAGTGTGCATTTTTCTTTTTTATCCTACGTAGCCTCCCTGGCGGTTTTCCCGAGTGTGGCTCGGGGTTAAAATTCAGTACCATTAGCGGTAACCCCGAGCCACACTCGGGATCGCATTGCAGGATCCTGGGGCGGCGTTACTTACCTTGTCCCCGGGATCCTGCGATGTCCCCCGCAGTGTCCGAGGGCTCCGTCCTCCTCCGAAGCCTCTCCGTGCCAGGCTCCGTTCCCTGCGAGCGGCGCGACGCACGGGGGCGGAGCCTGGCGGCAAATTCAAAAAACTGTCAAAATCATAACACATACAGTACTGTAATCTTACAGATTACAGTACTGTATGAAATGATTTCACATCCCTTTTGTCCCCAGTGCTCTGGCCCATGCCCTGCATGCAGTTTTACATGATATACACTGTTCTTTCTGCCTGGAAACTGGAGATTGTCCATAGCAACCAAAAAGTGTCCCTTTACGTCAAAAGTGGCTTTAGACCAGCTAGAAAACAGCGATAGTAAATTAGAACACTTGCAGAATTGAGCGATAGTGAATTGTGGGGAAATTTATTTTATTACTATTTTTTTAAATTTTTTTTAATTATTTATTTTTATTTATTATATTATAATTTATGTTTTTGTGTTTCAAACTTTATCATACCCGGGATATCTACTAGACTCTGGTTTGGACAGATTTAAGTGTGTTATTGTTAAGATTTACAGACCTACAATATAAAACGCCAAATTTCCATGCAAAATAATGGTACCGCTTTCAGCACCTAAAATCCGAAATAATCATACCGCCAGGGAGGTTAAAACACACCGACAGTGATAGTAATTGACACTGATACTAATTGAAAAATGCTTTTTTTTTTTTTTTTTTTTACTGCTACCCAAATTATACTGACCCTGACCTTTGACTCTGACCCTGACCTTGACCCAAACATTAACCCTGGCACTGACCTAGATCAAACCTTGAGTTAAGTTTTTTTTTTTTGTTGTTTTGTGTTATTTTTTACACACAGTTTTGTTTATTTTTCTCTCTGAAAGGAAAGAGGGAGAGAGATACAATGTACTTTATCTCTTCCCTTTATTCAGAGAGAGAGAGAAAACACAGGGGCTGGCTTCACAGTGACTGATCACTGTGATAGCCAAACAGAAGATATCAAAGCGATCAGGTGACCCGGAACCAGGAGTTCCGGGTCCTGATCGTTAGTATGGGACCCGGGGTTTCGGTGAAACCACGGCCTCTGTTCTGCTTCCAGCACAAAGACAGATACACATATATGCAGCCCCAGGGAAAAAAGCCTGGTCCAGTGAGGCCACATATGGTTCTTTAGAAGCATAGTTTTTTCTTTTGTGAATACAGAGCTTGTGTGACTTACCAAAATGCTCTTATTTTGTTTTATCTTTCCAAAGGGCATTCTCCAAGAAAGGCCGTGGCTTGTCAATGTGCATTTTACAAAACTCCAGTCTAGCTTTTCTGTGTCTAGCTTTCAGAATTTAGGCCTTCTACCATGAAGGGCATTATTATTCAGACAATGACGCATGTTATGTCTTGATATTGTCCTTTAATCTTGGAGGTCAGCCATGATATGTTTTGAAGTTTTCCTTGATTCTTTTTTCCACCATTCAAATGAAGGGATTATTCATACCAGAACCATACCGCACAGCCACTGGTGTGCACTGTGTGCAGGACAATGTGATGTGCTGTGATCATCTTGTTGCATTGTTTACTTTTTTTTTCTTAACTGTCAAAATGACAGCTTATTGAAATCTGTTCACCACAGTGGGTTACGATGCAGCGTATCAAGTTGCCCTGCGGTGAAAAAATTACTGCACAAACTTCTTGAATAAGTTGGCAACTATGATCACAGGAGTCCTTTAGAGATAGATTTGTAAGCTTTACCTTTAATGTACCTTTCTATTACTTTCTTCCTTTTCTCCTCAAACATCTCTCTGCTTTTCTTTCTTTTTTTTTCTATTCATTGTGCTGCGCACGGTGGTGAGTTTCTTCACTAAAGTGGGCTAATTGACTAATTTGTGAAATCACCTCTGATACTAATTACAGTGAATAGTCTTCTTGGAAGATCACCAAAATCCAAAAACATGTTTTAACTTCTAAGGGGTGCTAATACTGTAATTACAATAATTATTTCCATGTCACTTTCATTTGTCAGTTAAGGTATAAAGCAAAAGCAATGTGTTTGCTCCGTGGAAAAAAAGAATGATGATTGCAAGTTTCAACAATTTTTTTCTTTTTGTATTCTGTTATTATGTCAAAGCTTCTCAAATACAGCAAGCCAAGTCATCACAAAAAATCTTCCAGTCTATCAAAAATGCAATAAAGCAACACATACTCGGCATATAAGGATGACAAGAAAGAGGCAAGAATAAATTGTGTCAGTGACCCTCCATGCCAACTAGATGGTACCACATCCCCAAATGAAATGACAGAGAAAATTGTATTATGGATGGGACTTTGTAAGCACCATGAGACAAAGTTATATTAAAATACAAAAAGTTTATTGTGCAATCATTTAAAATCTAAACACTATGTTAAAACGCATACAAAAGTTTTATATCCATGTGCATAGAGATTCCTGTAGCAGGTATTATAATAAACCTCATCAGTCAAAAAAATGATATGGCAAAGTAGACTACAACACGTTTCAACTTGAATTCTTCAGGGAACTATTTCAACTAAGATGGGTTAATATTGTTAGTAAAGTGGGTAGGGGGTGGAACCAAGGAATGGTGCTCTGAGGTTGGTAAGGGGTACAACCAAGGGACAGTGCTCGGAGGTGGGTAGGGAGCAAAGAAAATCAGTGACTCAGAAGGAGGTGGGGGAGTACCTGCACCTATTCTCCAAGAAAAAAAGCCCTGATAAAGACCAGCCAATTTCTGACACCCGGAGACCCCGAAAACGGTAAAAAAACACATTATGCTCTCCTTCCTGATTCCCCTCTCAGACCACAGGCTTCAATAGGACAATCCTCATGATGTGCATAGAAATATGAAGCACAAATAGGCAAACATAGTGCTCACTGTACTTTATTTCAAAATGAAGGTAAGATTAAAAATACTCACAAAGGAGATGCAGTTATTAGCTTCCCTGCACAGATCCACACAGGAAAGCTCTATTTTCACTCCATTCTATTTTAACTGAAGTCCTGGTGAAGGGGGAGATTTCTCTGACCCCTGAAACCAGAGGCGGAACATTAAGGGCGCCCGGGCGCCGCCCCCCGTCCATCGCCCCCTCCCCTATCAATGTGTCTGTCTCCTTTCAGGACACTGGCGCATGGATTCCAATGCGGAGGGGCTGTTTTATTTTTGAAGCACCGATTAGAGCCAGATGCTCTAATAGGCTTCAAAACAGGGTGGGCTCGGGTCGCAGAGAGTGTGCTCCAAGCCCACCCAGGTGTGTTACAAAAGCAAATTTGTTTGCTGCCCCGCCCCCCCCCCCCCCCCCAAATAAAAAAAAAAAAACAGCAGCTGCCACTGCCTGAAAGTCATTTTCTGTTTTTCGTTTTTAGTACAAACTAATAAATAAAATTAGACTTTTATCTTTTGGTTTGGCACTTCTTCCATTTGTGAACGTGCTTATCTTACAAATGTTAAAAAGGACCTTTTCACTAAATACCATTGTAAGAGGTCACTTCTCCATTGACTGCCAACGTAAGGAGATTGGGGTGGTCAAACACTGGTTTGCAAATTTGTTGAGGATTTCATTCGATTGAATACTTATTGTCTTGAGGCTGCTCTTTGGTGCCTTATGCCCATACACACGATCGGAAATTCCGACAGCAAAAGTCGGATGTGAGCATTTGGTCGGAAATTCCGACCGTGTGTATGCTCCATCTAATTTTGCTGGCGGAATTCCCGCCAGCAAAAGATTGAGAGCAGGTTCTCTATTTTTCCGACGAAAAAAGTTCTTATTGGAAATTCCAATCGTCTGTAGCAATTCCGACACGCAAAATTCCTATGCATGCTCAGAAACAATTCGACGCGTGCTCGGAAGCAGTGAACTTCATTTTCTCAGCTCGTCGTAGTTTTGTACGTCACCGCATTCTTGATGGTCAAAAGTTCAGAGAACTTTTGTGTGACCGTGTGTATGCAAGCCAAGCTTAAGCGGAATTCCATCAAAAAAAACCATCCAAGATTTTTCCGACGAAAATTCTGATCGTGTGTACAGGGCATTAGGGTAGCCTGACCCAAACCTCTAGGATAGCTTATTTGTGTTAAGAGAAAAGAGGAGAGTGGCAAGTTGTAGGAATCAGTCCAGATATATGGTCATTTTTATTGTCAAAACAAATGAATCCTCCAAAAAGCGGCAAACAAGGCTAAAAAGTAAAAAATACAAATTGTATGTAATAGTTATCTTAGTTCTACAGTTCTGTATAAATAGATAATGGTTTGATCAGGGAAATCCCATGTAGGCTAAGTTCACACTGTAGCGGGTCCACGTGCAAATTGCAATCATTCCCTGACCTGCAGGCAAAATGCTCTTTAGAGATTTGTGAGGGTGCGATTAATTCTTAAATGGCACCCCCATGCATCAGAAACTGCAGCATGTGTTAAGGTGCATGAAACTGCATATTGCCGTGGCTCCATGTGGTTCTGTGCGGCTGCATTTTTTTAAAAAGGGCCAGGGACTTTTTCCCTGCATTTCCCACAGGTAGAACAGCCCATTCAAATGCTACAGTGTGAACCTGGCTGTAAAAAAAATAATAAAACAAAATAAAAAAAAAAAGATATATATAATTAGTATGTGCAGTTTTCTACAGTGTGTCTTTTTTGTTTATAGAAAAAAAAAATCATACATTGTGGGACCTGTGTTTTTTAATGCATTTTTCTATTCTTGGATGTTATCTTTGTAAAATAAACACTGTAGAAGCTTGTTAAGTTATTAGCGTAACAGAAGGCAGGGTGTGTAACTTAAAGATGACACCCCTCCTGATCACTCACCATTTATTGTTTCTGTGGCATTGCCCGGATGCAGGGTGCTGAAGAAGGATGTGGTGGTAATGGTCTTATTAGTTGTATATGTAGAGCCTGTGAATTATTTATTTACATGTTAGAATCCAATCATTATCTGTATCCATATATAACTGACTGTTTGGGAAGCTTCAGATAAAAAAAAAAAAAAAAAAACATTTTTGAATTCCCACATTTTAGCTAGTCAACAAACTTAAAGAAATGTTTCCTACCCTTGTTGCATAATGAGGAGAATTGCTAATGTAAAGGGAAATCCCTTGTTATAGTGGAAACATGCTCCTTTTTCTCTCATTTCCTCTTCCCCTTCCATCCATATGCTCATACTGTAACAACAAACAACTTATGACCCG
The DNA here is from genome assembly GCF_042186555.1 of Aquarana catesbeiana. Taxonomy (NCBI): domain Eukaryota; kingdom Metazoa; phylum Chordata; class Amphibia; order Anura; family Ranidae; genus Aquarana; species Aquarana catesbeiana. The sequence continues at coordinate 609,762,902 of NC_133324.1, read as the reverse complement.
CAGATGTGCCCTGATTTGGAGTCAGTTGGAGTGTTGGTGTGATTAGTTAAAGTTGGTGCACACTTTCTCATGTAATAGTTAGTAAATCACCCTGCACTCAGAATCATCTTTGAAGGCCCCCCCCCCCCCATATCCCTGCGCTAGAGGCAAGGGCAGGGAATCACTGCATGTGTTGATTAAATATTCTATTACATTTGAAAATCTTTTTAGGATGTTAAGCAAAACTGTCACTTAGAGCAATATTAAAAAAAATATATAATATATTGCAGCTTATCAATCATTAGATGTGGTGGATGCATTAGTTTTCTTTTTTTTTAGGCTTTCCCCCCCTCTGTTTTCACCTGGTGATCTGGCCAGTAACACACCTCATTTATTAGAATGCCCCCACTCTGGATGAAGGAGCACAAGGGCCGCCCTTGGTCAGCAGCAATGTCAGTCTGGGTGGAGAGGAGTGTAATGCCGCGTACACACGGTCGGACTTTTCGGATACAAAAGTCCGACAGCCCATCCGACAGACTTTCGATGGACTTTTGGTGGACTTGCGGCGGACTTTCTAACGAACGGACTTAACTACATACAATCACACAAAAGTCTGACGGATTCGTACGTGATGACGTCCGACCGGACTAAAATAAGGAAGTTGATAGCCAGTAGCCAATAGCTGCCCTAGCGTTGGTTTTTGTCCGTCGGACTAGCATACAGATGAGCGGATTTCTGGGTCTGGCTGAGTTACGACGTAAAGATTTGAAGCATGTTCCAAATATAAAGTTCGTCAGATTTGCGACTGGAAAAGTCCGCTGAAGGTCCGGTGAAGCCCACACACGATCGGATTGTCCGCCAGCTTTGGTCCGTCGGCGTGTCGGACCAGTCCGGTCGAAAAGTCCCACCGTGTGTTTGCGGCATTAGATGGACAGAGTCCTCTCCCATTTTTTTTAGCGGGCCTCATCGGACCAGTAGGTAGGGGGGTGTAAACGGACACAAGTCTGTTTACACCCACCTGTCCATAGGAATGCATGGACCTTAGGATCAGGTCCGCCTGAAAAACTGACAGGCAGACATGATTGGAAAAGAACCTAACACTTAAAAGTGTCACTAAAGACAATTTTTTTTTTTATTCTTGGATATAACGGCGAGGTAATAACTCTTGTCAGGTTTTCTAGCTGCCTGTGTGCCCGTTAGGGAGATTCGCCCTTACCGTTATCATCGAAAGTGAAAGTAAAAAAAAAAATCTCAGATTTTGGGTTGACATCAGAACAGGAATAGAGGGAACATCTTCCAATGGGGGGCACTAGTTCTCTCACTTTGGAGGGATTTCCTTTCACTTCCTGTTTTGGCTATGGGACAGGAAGTGAATGGTAAGATCCACATTTGGACACAGATAGCAAAAAAAAAAAATCTGACAGGGGTTATAACTCTCCCTTACTCTATCCAAAAAAAAAAGAAAAAAAAGTTTTGCTTTTAGTGCCATTTTTATTAATAACTTGAAAAATCTCTTTTTTTAATGTCGTGAGTGCTGGCCATCTCTTTTACACAACTTCCTGGATTCCCAGCATGCTTTGCAGCTTCTCCTCCTTTGTTTACTTTCAGTTTGTAAGGACTACATATCCCATGGTGGCGGTGCCTTGCTGCCTGCAAGCAGTTATTTCTGTACCAACTCTGCCTCCTGAAACTCCTCCTCTCAAGCCCCTTTCTCACAAGTGCAACCTGAAAATCGTGCGACTTTGACGCAACTTTGTTGCGACTTAAGGGATTGCCTGTGTGATCTTGAGGTCCATGGATCTTAAGTCGCATCAAAGTCGGACCAAAGTAGTGCAGGGACTACTTTGAAGTCGCTGCGACTTGAAGTCGCACAGATTTGAACGGTACCCATTGGAAATCATGGGGTACGACTTGTCATGCCACTTTGCAGTCCCACTGATAGGGCATAGTGAATACGTGTCTCAGGCATCATGGGATTAAATATTCACAACTTTACAAACCTCAGGATTGAACAGATTAAGAGGAAGAAGCTAGAAATAGTTGAAATACAATGTTGACATTATTATATGATTTTACATTTTGACCATTAATAAGCTTGAATTTTTTTTTCCACTAATTTGTAAACTTTAATTTGTATCCCTAGACTGACACTAAACTAATATTCTACACTGAAAATTGAAGCAAAATAGCACAGTATAGCACACTAACTAATAGCACTGAACAGAGCCCTGTTCTATCTCTCTCCACACCGAAATCGCACTGAAAATGGCCATTGAAAGAATACTTTTATACTGTGGGGTGGGAATGAGCCATGATTGGATAAAGTCATGATGACAGTGTCCAATCATGACTCTGACAGTGCTCTGTGCCCTGTTTGGCTGAAGCTTTCACTGCTTCAGCCAATCAGGGCTTGTAATGCACAGTTTAGCGCCGCAATGCATTGTGGTCGGTTTGGGGGGCAAACAAACAGTCAAACAACCCGTTTGTTCGGCTGTTCGCCTAACACCCGAACAACGAAAGTTCAGCCTGAACTTATGCTCGGGCCGAACTGTTCTCCCATCCCTATATATGTATTCAGGTGTAATTCAATGGTTGTATTACCAAAGAGGGATTCCTAAAAAAAAGTAACCACTAAGTGTACCTATGACATTTTGATGCAGTATATGTTATTACAAGTTTACTGTTGCTACAACTAACTGAACAGCAGACTTTTATGAGCTGGTCCATATAACAGTCTAATAAATGTTTCCTTATTACTATATTTAACAGCTAATGCCAGGAGGGATTTTCTTACAAATAACAGTATGATTGATGTTGTGCCCTCCTATTATTTACTGTCAATAAGGGAAAAGTCTATGCAATATTCCTTACCCGTACTGCTGGTGTCATTAGTGGTAGATTCAGATGCACGTGGACTTGTTGCATTAATTAAACTAGTGCTGTGTTCTGTGTGTGTCTCTTTGGATATTTCAGTGAATATACTGCTGGTAGCTGAAAAAAAGCACATGTAAATACATTAATAAACTTGCCAGGCCCTGAATAAAATATTGCTTGAACGTTTTGACGATTGGTATAGATGTTGCAAAATGGATTTCAAAATTGATATTTGTTTATAGGACAAGTGATTGAAGGACAACTGCACCTTTGTTTACCAAATCAATATTGCAATGAGCCTTGCCCACTTATTAAATCAGTAGTATAAATGGTATACCCTTTTTCCACATAAAGTAAGATTTTGCCTTGTGTTTACCAACCAAAATGGTGGCTGCTTACATCATCACTAACTGGATACAGGATATCACCTGTATACTTGATCCGCCGCATATTCTGGATGATCAGTTAAGCCCCATACACGCGATAGGACTTTGTACAAACTTTCCTGTGGATTTTTGTACAAAGGGCGTTGGCCATAAGTTTGTATTGCATACAGACGGCAGGACTTTTCCAGCCAACTTTCACCAAATCACGTGGTTTTTCAACTCTTTACCATCACCCTTTGGTCAACTTCTGTATTGTTGTCTGATATTCACCCCCCTCCCCCAAAGCACCCACCCCCCCCATGTTGAGGGCATGTGGCCTGGTACGGCTCAGGAGGGGGGGGGGGGCACTCGCTTGTCCCCACCCCCTTTCCTGACCGGCCAGGCTGCGTGCTTGGATAAGGGTCTGGTATGGATTTGGGGGGACCCCCACACCGTTTTTTAGGCATAGGGGTTCCCCTTAAAATCCATACCAGACCTAAGGGCCTGGTATGCCCCCAGAGGGGAATTCCCTCTCGTGCTGGCCGCAATAGGAAAATGTGTTTTTCCTATTGCAGCCAGCGCAAGATGTACAGTACCCTGTCGCCGAGAGCCAGCGCGATGGGTTCGCGCTGGAAACATACTCGCGGCTTCATACTGTAGTTTGTACAAAAGTCCGATGCTATTGTGTACACACGATCGGACTTTGCTCCATCGGACTTTTGTTGCCGGAAAGTTTGTGCGTTCGCACAGCCAACAAAAGTCCGATGGAAACAGAAAAAGTTTGTCCGATGGAGCGTACACACGGTCGGATGTTGCTCCAAAACAGCTAATTTGCATGTTTGTTGTCAAAAAGTCTGATCGTGTGTACGGGCCTTTTGTGCGTTCGCACAGCCAACAAGTCCGACAGGGCCTTTAAAGAAGATCTTCAGGCTGTATGAAAAAAAAAGTCAGCAGCTACAAGAACTGTAGCTGCTGACTTTTAAAAAAAGGACACCTACCTGGCCAAGCATCTATCGCCGCCCTCATCGGGGCTGGTTCTTCACCAATCTTTGACTCCTCAGCACCGGCATGTTTACCAAGGGAAGCCACTCCTTGCCAGCCAGCTTTCCACTGCGCATGCACGAGCTGCGCTGTGCTTTGTGAATGATCTCACAGCCCTCTGGGACCTGTGATGTGTCCCTGAGGGCTGGGGGGCAAACTTCATCTTGGGTCGTCTAGGCGATCCGAGTGGAAATGGGAGCTGATGAAAGATTTGTATTCCCAAAATATGTATTAATATTTTTATGATATGTACGTGTCATGTTTTCATGTTAAGAGTAGAGAGAAGCCTTTCAGAGTACGAGTTATGTAGATAACAGTAGCTGTCTATGTGGCAACACATCATCTCAGAAGCATCTGGCTTAAAACGGAAAGAAGATAAACATGAGAGGAAAAATGCTTTTCTCATCTCTGATGCTTTTTGGTTCTGTTCCCACAACCTAGCAGCCCAGCAGCTGTGGGAACAAGAAATGTACATAGATCTAAAGAACTGCTCCTTTGCACTGTACCTCTCTTCTGGTTTACCCTTGCTATTGTGTAGAGTAGACAATGAGGGAAGAGGAGCACAAGGTTTCAAACTTGACTTTTGCAATGGCAACCCATGTAAAATGAAGCCCTTCCCTGGCCTGCGAGGCTGCATGCTCAGATAAGGGTCTGGTACGGATTTCTGGGGTGACCCCATGCTTTTTTTAAAATAGTTTTTCTGTGTCGGATTCCCCACGTAAAATTCATGCCAAAAACAAAAGGCCTTTTATGGAATTTGGGTGGACACCACCGTTTTCTGGGGGATTCTTGCATGGGGTCCCCTTAACATCTACACCAGACCCTCATTAGGAATAAGGGAGGGGTATATATTTTAGAAGGAACCCCACACTTTTTTTTTTTGTGCGTTGGTCCCCGGTTAACATGCTGGACTGGTATGTTAATTGGCTCATGTCTAAATTGACCCCAGTATGTGTATGTATGAATGTGAGTTAGGGACCTTAGATTGTAAGCTCCTTGAGGGAAGGGGCTGATGTGAATGTACAATATATATAATGTAAAGCGTTGAGCAAATGTTCAGGCTATATAAATACCTGTAATAAATGCGGCCCCAAATTTATTCTGCAGAAGAACAATGACCCCAAACATACAGCCAATGTCAGTGCCAGATAGCCTCACATACCAGATGTCACACCCTTGGTCCTCTAGGAATTTATTCCATTTTGGGAACATAGTGGACCCTAGAACACGTAAACTACTGTCTTTTTCTGATTTACAGACTAAACATGAATTGCCGAGACAGGCATTCTACGGGTACCTACAAATTCGACATTATGCATTAACTATAGCCCCGAACTTGCAATTCTCCCCCCCCGTCCCCATTTGAAACTATAATCTTAGCAGGTAATGCACAGAAAGGTCTCATATCAGGAATCTTTAAGATTCTAAATGCTGTTTCCCTAGAGGAGCAGGGCAAACATCCCTATATGATTAAATGGGAGAAAATCCTCAATGAAGAAATCCCTTTAGCACAATGGCAGGTGATATGGACCCAGACAGCAAAGAGTTCTATGTGTACACTTTATAAAGAAAATTCATATAAAATTCTTCTATTCTGGTACGTGACCCCAGATGTGCTCCATACAATTTTCCCTACTAGCTCAGATAAGTGCTGTCGATGCCAGGGAGCAAAAGGCACCTTCAGACATATCTACTGGAATTGCCCATTACTTACCCCATATTGGGATATGGTCCAACGCCTACTTTCCCACCTTCTGGAAATGCAGGTTCAAGCGTCCCCAAAGTTCTTCCTATTAGGCTTATCACCACTAAAGCTCCCTACACCGTATAAGAAATTAGTACGGCATGTACTCACAGCAGCACGCTGCCTCATAGCCCTAAACTGGAAACGCCGTACTCCACCCTCTGCTGAAGATCTTTACTCTAGTATTAAAGATGTTGAACTGATGGAGAAAATGACAGCTAGAATACAAGACAGATTGGAGGCACATAATAGGGTTTGGGAGCTGTGGCATCTCCGGGAGGACCCACCATGACCAGGTAATAACTCTACCCAGATGGCTTATTTCCTCTTTTACCCTCTTTCTTTTCCTTCTCCTTACCCCCCTATATCCCCCTATACTACATGCTCTTATGACTTTCTCAGTCACAGACATTGATTTACAACTGTGTAACAGCATTAACGTTTCTTATCTACCAAGGGAACTGCTAAAAGTTAAATGTTAAAATACTACTGGAATTTAGCATAACTTCAATATCTTTTCTCTCTAGAGTATGCGTTTGATATCATGGATGTATATGCTAGTTAATACTTGTGATTTTCTATATTCCTTTATTCTGTATCGCTAACATGAATAATAATATAAACTGTTATTTGAAAAAAAAAAAAACTATCCTCAGTGTAAAATAGAACAAGGAGTCCTGGAAGTTTCAGTAGCATATGGAGTGAATGGTGCACTCATAGATCTCAGCAGCAACACAATTTTGACATATAGCATTTATACAGTGCCTTAAAAAGTATTCATACACCTTGAAATTTTCCACCTTTTGTCACTTTATAACCAAAAACGTAAATGTATTTTATTGGGATTTTATGTGAGAGACCAACACAAAGTGGCACAAAATTGTGAAGTGGAAGACAAATAAATATGTGAAAAGTGTGTGCATGTATTCAGCCCCCCTGAGTCAATACTTTGTAGAACCACCTTTTGCTGCAATTACACCCCTCACATTTTTGTAAATATTTTATTCTATCTTTTCATGTGACAACACTGAAGAAATGACATTTTACTCCAATGTAAAGTAGTGAGTGTACAGCTTGTATAACAGTGTAAATTTGCTGTCTCCTCAAAATAACTCAACACACAACCATTAATGTCTAAACCGCTGGCAACAAAAGTGAGTACATCCCTAAGTGAAAATGTCCAAATTGGGCCCAATTAGCCATTTTCCCTCCCCGGTGTTATGTGACACATTAGTGTTACAAGGTCTCAGGTGTGAAATGGGGAGCAGGTGTGTTCAATTTAGTGTTATCGCTCTCACTCTCTCATACTGGTCACTGGAAGTTCAACATGGCACCTCAAGGCAAAGAACTCTCTGAGGATCTGGAAAAAAGAATTGTTGTACTACATAAAGATGGCCTAGGCTATAAGAAGATTGCCAAGAACCTGAAACGGAGCTACAGCACGGTGGCCAAGACCATACAGCGGTTTAATAGGACAGGTTGTACAAGCTGTACACTCACTACTTTACATTGTAGCAAAGTGTCATTTCTTCAGTGTTGTCACATGAAAAGATATAATAAAATATTTACAAAAATGTGAGGGGTGTACTCACTTATGTGAGATACTGTATATACACACTCAGATACATGCATAACACACTCAGATATATACACAATCAGATACATGCATATACACTCAGATATATACACAATCAGATACATGCATACACACTTGGATATATACAGATACATGCATACACACACTTAGATATATACAATCAGATACATGCATAAACACTTAGATATATACAATCAGATACATGCATATACACTCAGCTATATACAGATACATGCATACACACTCAGATATATACAGATACATGCATACACACTCAGATATATACAGATACATACATGCACTCAGATACACACAAACAGGTATAAATTCACTAGACACAACCACAACATACTGTGAGATACATACATACATATGTAGCCTGGTAATGGGCAGCCAGCTTCTCTCCTCCCCTCTCTGTCCCATAGTTGCCAACATTGTAAAAAAAATTATCGGGACACTTTTTTGGCTGTAGGTGGAGTCTTATTCTAATTAGGGGGCGGGGCATGCATTTGTAGTCGTGACATAGCAAAACAAGAAAAATGCGGTATGCGCAGCGCGCCTCTCCGACAAATGAGCGTGGTTTATGTGAATAGTGGGCGTGGCTTATACGGGCGTGGTTCAAATGGGGGTGTGGTTAGAGTCTGAGATGAATGAGAGATGGAGAAAGAAAGGGCAAAAGAGGGAGGGAGGGAGAGAGAAAGAAGGAAAGAAGGAGGGAAGGAGAGAGAAGGAAGGAAAGAAGGGTGTAGGGACAGCAGGCCCAGATCCTACACCACAACAGAAATGTGTATTCCAGCAGATAAAGATACTCCAAACACCTGGTGTTAGCGCTTCAATCATCCCAGCACCATGGTTGTTGTGGTGTCAGGATGATTGGAGCGCATTATTATTATTATTACATTGTAATATAGAATGAAATCATTCAACTCACCATAATCCACAGTCAGTGGGACCCCTGAGCATGTCACCTGCCACGTCGCCTGCCACCAGATGCCATCAGATGCCCCCAGCAGAGTTCATCCTTGCATCAGGTGCCCCCAGCAGAGTCTGTCCTTACATCAGGTGTCCTCAGCAGAGTGCCTCTTACATCAGGTGTCCCCAGCGGTCAGTGTCCCCAGCGGAGTGCCTCTTACATCAGGTGTCCCCAGCGGTCAGTGTCCCCAGCGGAGTGCCTCTTAAATCAGTGCCCCAGCGGAGTGCCTCTTAAATCAGTGCCCCCAGCGGAGTGCCTCTTAACAGGTTTTCTTCTAAGATTGCCCTGTATTTGGCTCCATTCACCTTCCCATCAACTCTCACCAGCTTCCCTGTCCCTGCTGAAGAAAAGCATCCCCACAACATGTTTCACGGTGGGGATGGTGTGTTCAGGGTGATGTGCAGTGTTCGTTTTCCACCACACGTAACATTTTGCTTTTAGGCCAAAAAAGTATAATTTTGGTCTCATCTGACCAGAGCACCTTTTTCCACATGTATGCTGTGTCCCCTACATGGCTTCTCACCAACTGCAAACTGGACTTCTTATGGATTTCTTTCAACAATGGCTTTCTTCTTGCCACTCTTCCATAAAGGCCAGATTTGTGGAGCGCACAACTAATAGTTGTACTGTGGACAGATTCTCCCACCTGAGCTGTGGATCTCTGCAGCTCCTTTAGAGTTCTCATAGGCCTCTTGGCTGCTTCTCTGATTAATGCTCTCCTTGCCCGGCCTGTCAGGTTAGGTGGACAGCCATGTCTTGGTAGGTTTGCAGTTTTGCCATACTCTTCCCATTTTTGGATGATAGATTGAACAGTGCTCTGTGAGATGTTCAAAACTTGGGATTTTTTTTTATAACCTAAGCCTGCATTAAACTTCTCCACAACTTTATCCCTGACCTATCTGGTTTGTTCCTTGACCTTCATGATGCTGTTTGTTCACTAAGGTTCTCTGACCAACCTCTGAGGGATTCACAGAACAACTGCATTTATACTGAGATTAAATTACACACAGGTGGACTCTATTTACTAATTAGGTAACTTTTGAAGGCAATTGGTTCCACTAGATTTTAGTTAGGGGTATCAAAAGGGGGCTGAATACAAATGCACGCCACGCTTTTCAAATATTTATTTGTAAAAAAAATTGAAACTTATTTATTATTTTCCTTCAACTTCACAATTATGTGCCAATTTGTGTTGGTCTATCATATAAAATCCCAATAAAATACATTTATGTTTTTGGTTGTAACATGACAAAATGTGGAAAATGTCAAGGTGTGTGAAGGCACTGTGTGTGTGTGTGTGTGTATATATATATATATATATATATATATATATATATATATATATATATATATATATATGAAAATTGATCAGTCCTGATGTACTGTACTGATGGCCTATCTCATTTCTTGAGGCCTTAAAATGCCAGGACAGTACAAATGCCCCCTAAATGACCCAATTTAGGAAAGTAGACGGTCCAAGGCATTTAATAAGAGCCATAGTGAGTTTTTTGAAGTTGTAATTTTTTGTAACAATATTTTTTAAAATAAACAGATCACGGTTTGATCAGATGATTTTGAGGGCAGAGGAGAACCCTGGGGTCTCTCTGTCACTGGGGACAGTGTAAAAAAATAAATGTAAATGAAAAAACAAAAGTTAAAGCTCCCCTGTCTCCCTGTGCTCATGCGCAAATGCAAATATGTACGACGGCTCCACAGCATGCATCTGTAAATGGAGATCACACCACACATGTGAGCTAATGGCCATGTCAGCATGAGAACAATACTTTTAGCACCAGTCTCCTGTGTAACTCTAAACTGATAACCTGTAAAGGTTTTTACCACTTGCCGACCAGCCGCCATCATTACAGGCATACCCCACTTTTAAGTACACAATGGGATTTATTTACTAAAGCTGGAACGTGCAAAATCAGGCTCACTTCTGCATAGAAACCAATGAGCTTCTAACCTCGGCTTGTTCAATTAAGCTTTGGTAAAAAAACCTGGAAGCTCATTGGTTTCTATGCAGAAGTGAGCTTGATTTTGCACTTTCCAGCTTTAGTAAATAAACCCCATTGTGTACTTAAAAGTGGGGTATGCCTGTATACGGCGGCAGGTCGGCACAATCCCGTGAACCATCATAGCTGTACGTCGGATAGCAGGCGCGTGCCAGCTGCACTGTGGGGGCTGGTGGTCGCGATGACAAATCCCTGTTCTGTGAGGAGAGTTCCTACTAACTAGGAACAACGATCTGTCATCTCCTCTAGTCAGTCCCCTCCCCCTACAGTTAGAGCACACCTAGGGAACACAGTAAACCCCTAGATCACCCCCTAGTGTTAACCCCTTCCCTGCCAGTGACATTTACACAGTAATCAGTGCATCTTTATAGCACTGATGGCTGTATAATTGTCAAAAGTGTCTGATCTGTCCACCATAATGTCTCAGTCCTGATAAAAATCGCAAATCACCGCCATTACTAGTAAAAAAAGAAAGCTAATAATAAAAATGCCATAAATCTATCCCCTATTTTGCAGACGCTATAAATTTTGCACAAACCAATCAATATACGCTTATTGTGATTTTTATTACCAAAAAATATGTAGAAGAATACATATCGGTCTAAACTAAGAAAAAAAAATTGGCGATATTTATTATAGCAAAAAGTACAAAATATTGTGTTTTTTTCCAAATTGACGCTCTTTTTTTGCTTATAGCGCAAAAAATAAAAACCGCAGAGATGATCAAATACCACCAAAAGAAAGCTCTATTTGTGGGAAATAAAAACGCCAATTATGTTTTGGGTACAGCGCCACACAACCGCGCAATTGTCAGTTAAAGCGACGCAGCGCCGTAAATGGCCCGGTCATTGAGCAGCCAAATCTTCCAGGGCTGAAGTGGTTAAAGCATCGACTAAGGAGATTTTTAAGTACCGTCGTTTTTTGCCATTCTTTGGGTGCACGCAATTTTAAAGTGTGACATGTTAGGTATCTATTTACTCAGCATAACATCATCTTATATTTTACTAAACACTAGTGCTTGTGTGCACTAAAATTCAATAAAGTGTCTTTTTGGGGGGGGGGGGGTTATTGCGTTTGAAATACTGCTGTGCAAATATCGTGTGTAAAAAAATTACAACTAACATTTTTTCGTACTATGGCTGGAAGGGAAGCTGTTAATGATAAAAGGTAGAGCTTGCTTGAACAATAACACTATTTTGGTTTGTCAGGAAAAGTTATCATGCAAGCCTGCAAAGTTACTTAAAGATCTTACCTCTACTTGTTAAAGTACTGGAAGCAAGCGTTGTGGTGTCTGTTCTTGTGGTAGAAGAGGATGCTGATGTTGTTGCTTTATCTGGCAAGAAAAAAAAAATATGTTCATACTTCTTTCCAACACTTTTGGCACCATGAATTAGCAAAATAAGGCCTCATGTACACTGCTGCTGGTAAACGGACGTTTAGGAGCAGTTGGGTGTTTTTTTCAGCTGCCCCTGTACTCTCCTCTGTTATCCTATCAGCACATGTACACAGGGTCATTTATAGTCGTTTCCAGGCAGTTGAGGTTAGAAGCATTTTTTGGAAATCAAAAAAATGCTTTCAGGACAGATGTTCAGAGGCATTTGAAACACCAAATGCTTGTAACAACTTGTAAATACAGTAACTCGCGTTTAGCCGCATTTTGTTTACAGGCGTTATTAATGGAGATACATTTCTGACCATTTGCAATGCAAAAAAAATGCTTCTAAGCGCAAACGCGGCTAAACGCGGCACAACAGAAGTTTTTAAACTTAGCTGTCAATTATTCCATTGTTCAGGGGAGGTTTAAAACGTCCCGTGTACATGAAGCCTAAGACCCGGTTCACACAGGGGTGACTGGTCAGGCGACTTAGCCACCTGACAAGTCGCGTTCCGTTCTGTACAATGGAACCGTTCTAATGGGAGGGACTCAAGTCGCTCCGACTTAGAAAAAGGTTCCTGTACTACTTTTGGGGCAACTTCAGGCGACTTGCATTGACTTCTATACAGAAGTAATTTTGCAAGTCGCCACTGAATTCGTATGCAGGTCGCCTCTGTGAGTCGCGCTGCAAGTCGTGCTGCCTCTGTGTGAACCGGCTCTAAGAGTGGATATAAGATAGCAGCAGGTGGGACTAGATCGTGGAAGTAGAGAGAGAAGGAAAAAAAATCAGGAAAAAAATCAGACAGCAGGGAAAAAAATTGTCAGCAGGATCAAAAAGTGGCAAGAGGATGGAGAAGGGAGGTATTACCAGCTAATTATTGATGTGAGGCGGACGAGAGGAAGCAGCAAAACATCGACAGATGGAACCAAGTAGACCCACAAACTTATGTATGAACTCCAGTTCCTCCTTCCTAAGAGCTGGAACAACAGTTCATACATTTTCCCCACTTGCATACCTCCCAACATTTTGAGATGGGAATGAGGGACACCTACTAGCAAACGTATGTAGCCATAGGACACGCCCCCCCGCCACACCCCTTAAGGGGAAATCATTTTTTAAAAAAAGGTTAATTAAATTCACAAGTGCTTTTTTTACCACTACTATTCCTTATATTGGCTTTTAAAATTGACAAATGCAGCAATTTAGAATTTGCATAAAAGTTTGGGAAACACTTTTGAAAGATAAAAAGTGAATTTGATATACAACTATATAGATCAAACCAAAATGAGGGACAAATGAGGAGGAAAGAGGGACATTGCTCCAAATCAGGGACAGTCCCTTGAAATCAGGGACAGTTGGGAGCTATGCACTTGCGTGAATTAGAGGTGTCATTTTCTGTACCATCCAGAACATATTGATGTACATAAGGTGGGGCCTAGTAGGAAGGCAGCAGAATTTAGAATAATGTAACTCCAGCACATTACTTAAAAGCATAATTCACCTTTGCCAAAATACTGCCAATGCAGTTATAGTCGGTCATAGACGATTTAAATTTCTGCCGGTTCAGCAAGGACCGGCTCCGATTTGAACCATGTATGGGCAGGGCTGATTGTACCCAAATTGATTGGATTTTTTATGCGATTATTGCCATCGGTTATAGCTGCTAGCAATGATCAACTGTGTGTTCTCCCGGAGAACACAATAGCTCCGCAGGAGGGATTCCCCCATCAACACTGACTGGGCTTTTTAAGAGCTAATAGGTAACTTGTAAATAAAACATAGGACGCTGGGCACTGCCATGGGGACATGTACCAATGCCAAATAATTAGATCACAGGTAAAACAATAGTGTAAAAATTGGCCAGCAACAGGAATTTTTTTTTTATTAAAAGAGAATTGCCCAAAATGTACAAGAGGCAGAAGGTACAGGCAGATATTTTCCTGCACCTCATCTTTATTGTTTATTTTTCTGAAAATGACCTTGCCTACTTGTGTATCTACAATTTCAATTTCATTCAACTATAGTTGATATTTTACTTATAATAACAGGGCTGGACAACAGACATTAGGAAGTAAAAAAAAAAAAATCACTGGGGGGGGGGGGGGGGGATTTACTAAAACTGGTTCACACAGAATCTGGTGCAGCTGTGCATAGTAATCAATCAGCTTCTAACTTCAGCTTGTGCAAATAAACATTGACAATAAAGCCTGGAAGCAAATTGGCTACTATGCACAGCTGCACCAGATTTTGTGTGCACCAGTTTTAGTAAATCTCCCCCCCACTGTGTGATGAGGTCAAATTCAATAATATACAAGATTCATTTTACTACTTGCATAAATATGTGCCCCAAATGAAAGGGACTTGCCTGCACAGGGATTCACGGAACATCTGTGCATACCTTTGTGGGCACACAGCACCCTCTCACAGACGTACTAACATGTAAACGAGGTTTAACTGTTGTATCAGTATACAATGCACCTGGTATTATTATGCACTTCATGGGGTTGATTTACTAAAGGCAAATAGAATGTTCTCTTTAAAAGGAAATTTGCACTTTGGAAGAGAATATCCCCAGAGTTTAACCTCTTGCCGACCATATACTGTATACATACGGCAGGAAGGCGGCTATCCTGTGCAAAATCACAAACCTGTACATGATACTGCACTTCTGGATCTGGGGCGCACAGCAAGCCACAGGCGACCCTCTTCCGCTGTGATTGGACACAGCAAGAACCAATGAGTGGGTCTGGCAGATGCGATGTCCGCCAATCGTTTGGGACACAGGCAGAATGGCGGTCTGCCCATGTGAACAAGGCAAATTCGTTGTTCTGTGAAAAGGGAAGGCTGTGATCCTGTGTTCCTACAAAGCAGAAACACAGACCTCTGCCCTCCCATAGTACAAGCACTTCCCCCACAGTTTGTGAGCACTCCATAGGCACACATTTAACCCTTTGATCGCCCCTGATGTTAACCCCTTCCCAGCCAATGTTATTAGTACAGTGACAGTGCATATTTTTAGCACTGATCACTGTATTAGTGTCTCTGGTCCCCAAAAAGTGTCACTTAGTGTCCAATTTGTCCGCCGCATTGTCGCAGTCCCGATATAAGTCGCTGACCGCCGCCATTACTAGTAAAAGTTAAATAAAAATTCTGTAAATCTATCCCATAGTTAATAACTTTTGCGCAAACCAATCAATACACGCTTACTGGGATTTTTTTTACCAAAAATATGTAGCAGAATACATATTGGCCCAAATTCATGAAGAAAATAGATTTTTTTCCAATTTTTTTATTGGATTTGTTTTATAGCAGAAAGTAAGAAATATATTTTTTTTTTGTTCATAGCGCAAAAAAGAAAACTTGCAGAGGTGATCAAATAGCACCAAAAGAAAGTTCTATTTGTGTGGAAAAAAAGACATACATTTTATTTGGGTACACAACCATGCAATTATCAGTTAAAGTAGCGCAGTGCTGTATCGCAAAAAATGGCCTGGTCATGAAGGGGGGGGGTAAACCTTCTGGAGGGCAATTAGATAGTCAAAGAGGTGAAGCTCTGCTGGCTGCCATCATCCAATCATGTGCATGTGGGTATTTTTTGCAAATTGAAATTACACCACATTTACTAAATTCTGGGGACAATTTTCTTTGCACAGTGCAACTTCCTTTGCAAAACGGCCTATTTGCCTTAGTAAATCGACCCCTATATGTCTATAAGTATACTGAATACAGTTTAACAAGCAAAAAACATGTTTTATTGGGAAAGTCCATCAAATATAACTGTCTGAAATATTGGTGTTTCTACAGGTTTCACTTATTGTAAGTGTCCATTACTTGTATTTGTTGAGGTCGTAGTCATGGATACTTGTGGAGTGATGGTTTCAGAAATGCTGGTTTGACCTGCACGGAGACAAATACAAAAAGAACAATAACTAAAATGGATCTAGCATAGGAATATAAAAAAATAATGCATTGTTAAATATCAATAAAGTCGTTGTTGAAGCACAGTAGTGTTCGGATCACCCCCTTATGTTATATTTGGCATGTAAAGGATGTTTGGGGCTATAGTATAGGTGGCAAATATCACAAAAATGTAAAAATAAAAAACATGCCAATAACCCTCCCCAAAAGGAGAAATGTTGAGTAATGTCAGTTTTTTTATGTGAGCCCTTTAAATGAATCTTCTATCCACTGAATTTGAGTTTTTAGCCAGTTGGGGATTAAGGGAGTACCAGGTAGACCCAGCAAAACTTTAGTGAAGTCCATATACCTATTATGTCAGTCCTAGACTACCACGACCACAACTGCTCATATCATTTTGACAGCCAATGTCATGATCTGTATAAAATATCCAGTAGTTCACTTTGATAATCACTGTAACAGCCAGCTGCAGTGATAATTGACAATGGGAGAATTAATAAAAAAGTGTCTGATGCTGGCCTTAGATGAGTAGAAAAATGAACAAAAATTTGAACAAAAACTGAAACGTTCTTTTGATCTAACATTCAGTGGCCCAATAACTGTATCGGAACCTCTCCAGTGAACGTCATCAACGTTTTGTTATCAGCATAAAAAAAAAATAAAAAAATTTGTTCGATTTCTACTACTGTCCCTACTGGCTAGCGCATTTCACTTTCTTTTTTTAACAAATGTTCTACAAACAGTTAGAAAATCATTAATTTAAAAACAATTTTCCAATTTTTGTTCATTTCTGATCTTGAAACGGGAATTGATTGTCGCAGTAAGCACACTAAGCATTCAAAGATCGATTGGTCTACCAAGCTGATTTTTCATTTGATTATCTCTGTATCTATAGCAGCCTTTTTTTAACCATGGGGTGCCTTCTGGGTTCTTCGGCAGTGCCCTGGCAAAATGCCTAAAAATTGCCCCAAATTGGCTAAAAATGATTAACAAGCCAGCAAATGGATCAAGCCTGCATTTTTGTTCTACAAAGTCACAGGTTTTTTTTGTGCAGCATTGCAACCTTTGTTGCAACATTTGTTCAGGCCAGCCACTGGCATCCTAATATCTGATAATGGCATTGGTTAATAAGGAGGAAGTCAGGCGTCCTTATTTGCCCCTTCCCAGCCGCAATGGAATACTAGTCAGTATCAATGTGCAAAGGTATACTGCTTTGGAAGAAAAAATGACCCCTAATGTTGGGTGTGCTACGTATGTGGATATTAAACTATTAGTTTCGTTTTTTCCATTTTAGAATGGGGTGCCCCAAAATTATGCCAAATTTTAAAGGGTGCCTTGATTGAAAAACACTGATCTATAACCAGCTTGAGACAAACTTGGTCTCAACTATGATTCAACTCAAGCACAGTCAATCAGCTGCTAACATTTTTATTTTCTAAACCGTTTGAAAAAAAAAATGAAAGCTAGAAGCTGACCGGTTGCTATGGGCAATGACAGCAGTTGAGATAGAATACTCAGATACTTTTTTAATATGATATCCTATGCAAGCTCATGATTGCTGCTGAAGCTGTAAGCTGTTTTAACCATTTCAGTTCCAAGGCATTTGCAAATGTTGTGGACAACAAGCGGTTAAAGTGGTTGTAAACCCCTCCATATACCCAGTAAAGTGATTAACCACAGGTGATACACAGTTATGAAACATATCCTCCTAAATAAGCTATACCTGTTTATCTGCAGTCTTCTCTACATCTGTTCAAAGTCCACAGTTTATAAAGCTTGTCTGAGCTTTCAGAAAAAAAGGGGTGGAGAGCTGAAATTACACACTGCAGAGCGGTGGAGGAAAGGGACTACCCCCCCCCCCTTTCACACAGCACTTTCAATCAGCTAGAGATCCCTCCCCCGTCACCGTTTTTCTCTTGGTGTCAGAAAAAAAATGTCAGAAGTGATTCACGCTGATAGCAGAAGAATGAGGCAGCAGACAGAAATTACAGGTAGTGTTCTTTATTGAGACAAGTACACACTATAGAAGCATATGCTTTGTTCATATTTTATGTCTGAGGTTTACAAACACTTTAAAGCTGTAATTATCTACCAAACCTTTTCACCAACCTCAAAATTATTGTGTTTGACCATCTCTCACTGTACCTTTCCTTGCTAGAGGAGAAAAACATCAACAACAAGTCTGTGTTAAGGAAAATCCTGTCTAAATTGGCCCTAGCATGCGCTTGAATGTGAGTTAGGGACCCTAGATTATAAGCTCCTTGAGGGCAGGGACCGATGTGACTGTACAATATACTGTATATGTGTAAAGCGCTGTGTAAATTGACGGTGCTATATAAAGTACCTGAAAAAAATAAATAAATCAAATTAAATAAAATGGCTAGATCAGGGTCTGATATAGGTCATTATCAGGGTTAGTGTCAAGTTTAGGGTCAAAGATCACAGTCATGATCAGTGTTTTTTTTAGGAGGAATTAAAGCTAAAAAGTCTTTTTCATTTAGCCCTGGTTCATGTGTGACACTGATTATGGCTGTTGTTCAGATATATGCGGGAGGATCACAGTGCATTTTTGGACTGTGCGGTTTGGATTCGGATCCCATAGAGATCAATGGGAACTGTGAAAATCCAATGCATTTTTCATAGAGATCAGGTTCCAATGGCTTTTGCAGAGATAGATAGAGAAAGAGAAACACAGCTGCTGTTAATCCGCATCAAAAACGCACTGGTGTTCACCCACAACCGCAGGGCATAATCGCACCTCAAAATGCTGCGATTTTACAACACACATTTGTGAACGAGGGCTTTGTGTCAGTTGGATTTAGTGTCAATGCATTTTAGGTAGGATAAAAAAAAAGTGCACTATTGTTTCTGGGTCCTACTAGGAGTTTAAACAACAAATCACATACACATATGTGCTATCACTGCAATCAGTAGTAGAAGAATTTATTTTGCATTGTTCTTTGGTGGTGGTGGTAAATGGAAAGAAATATACAGTTAAAGTTTAATAAAGAAAATAGTTTTTAACAATTGTGGGTCAGGTTTCCTCTGATAATACAAAAAAAAATCAGAAGATATCCATTGCTATTCCCTTTACTAACTCAAGCCAAAGTTGCAAAACTGGTTTCAGGTATTAAAGTATAACTAAAGGAAAAATTCTATTTTTAGTTTTGTATAGAGTGGAAAGGGATAAGAACATCTGTGAGGGTTTTTTTTTTTTTTTATTGCTGTCCCTGTTAGGGAGACTTGTCCTCTCTATTTGTTCTGTTTACTATTACCACTGAAAGTGAAAGAAAAGCCCACATTTTAGGTTGTCCCCAAAACAGTAATAAAGGGGAAATCCTTCAATGAGGACACTTGGTTCTGGTGACCCTGGTGACAACTAGGGATTGCCTTACTTTGGAAGGATTTCCTCTCATTTCCTGTTTTGGCTAGAGGACAGGAAGTGAAGGGGAATCTCCCCTTTACTATATCCCAACTCTATGTAAAATGAAACAAAAAAGTTTTGCCTTTATTTCTACTCAGATTTGTTTGGACCATCGTCATTAAAGCGGTTGTATACCCGCTGACACTTTTTTTTTTTTTTTAACCCTGTAAGGCAAAAGGCATAATGAGCTATTATAGGCTTACCTGTAGGTAAAAGTTAAAAAATAGACTATACAACCGCTTTAAAGGGTAAACTGACAACACCACAAAGAAATGATACATTTCAGTTTTCTTAACCATCTTTTTCCCTTTCTTTGCTATTCAAAAGCAATGGTGGCAGGTGCTCAATATTTATTTTTTTTTGGGGGGGGGGCAACAAACCTCCCCCCTCACTCGCACCGCCGCCACCATAACCCCTCCTCCGCACGGGAGGCAGATGGGAGCCGAGCCGAGATGAAAGGATGAGCTTGACGAGGGAAGAGCCGGGTCTTCTCCTCCCGGCAGAACAGGAAGCGAGTCCTGAGACTCCCTGGCCAATCAAGTCTCAGAACCAGCTTCTTGACTGGCCGGGAGGAGAATCAGGAAGACAATAGCAAATATTAATTCACTATTGTCACACAAGTGGGTGGGCTCGGAGCGCAGTGCTCTGCACCCCGAGCCCACCCTTTTTTGAAGCCAGTTAGAGCCTAATGCCGCGTACACACGAGCGGACTTTACAGCAGACTTTGCCCGGCGGACTTTTCAACGTACTTTACGACGGACTTTCTGAATGAACGGACTTGCCTACACACAATCCACCAAAGTCCGTTGAATTCGTACGTGATGACGTACGACCGGACTAAAACAAGGAAGTTGATAGCCAGTAACCAATAGCTGCCCTAGCGTGGCTTTATGTCCGTCTAACTAGCATACAGACGAGCGGACTTTTCGACCGGACTCGAGTTCGACAGATAGATTTAAAACATGTTTCAAATCTAAGTCCGTCCAACTTTTGAGCAAACAAAGTCTGCTGGAGCCCACACCACGACCGAATTGTCCGACAAAATCCCGTCCGCCGGGCAAAGTCTGCCGTAAAGTCCGCTCGTGTGTACGCGGCATTAGGCGTTAAAGTGGTTGTAAACCCTTACAACACACTTTTTCTAAAGGTAAGCCTATAATAAGGCTTACGTGTAGCTACCCTGGATATCTCCTAAACCTGCACGGTTTAGGAGATATCCCCTGTATTTGCATGTGCCAAAATCATCGGCACATGCGCACTGAAGCAAACAGTGAGTGTGCCGTCACCGACGGCTCCCGTGAGCATGCGCGGGAGTGACGCCATCGCTGCTCCGGCCAATCACAGCGCCGGAGCCTGCGATACCCGGAAGTAACTCCGGGAGCGATGTCAGCCGAGCGATGTACGGGGACGGCTGCAGGGTCTTCGATCTCAAGTAAGTAATTCATAATGAGCTAGTATACTATGCATACTAGCTCATTATGCCTTTGTCTTGCAGGTTGTTTTTTTTTGTCCTAGGGTTTACAACCACTTTAATCATGCGCTTAATAAAAAACCCCATTGGAATCCATGCGTCCGGTGCCCTGCATGTAGATTAGGGCCGGGCGCTGGGATTGGGGGGGCAGTGCCCCTGCACCACTAATGGACAGGCCTCCACTGTTCAAAAAAATACATCTCCTTGTAGCTGGCATCCTTCATTCCAGGTACATCACATTCCTAGAGCCCACTGTGGGACACTGTTTTACACTTGTTGTCAAAGATTGGTGGAATAAGTAGTGAACAAAGTGGACTGTATTGTGATGACACAATACTACATTACCGGCATATGATGTTTTAGATGATATTAGGAAAAAGGGTTCCTGGTCTATGTAAAACAAGAAAGGATACCTCTGTTACCACATAAACGGGTCTCAATTTTACTTAACCTGAACTCCAGGCACAAAACACTTTTCTATAAATCTATTCCTTAAAGTGGAACTTCACTCTCCCAATCAATATTGATTATTTTTAACCACTTAAGCCCCGGAAACATTTGGCTGGCCAAAGACCAGAGCACTTTTTGCAATTCGGCACTGCGCTGCTTTAACTGACAATTGCATGGTCGTGTGATGTGGCTCCCAAACAAAAATGACGTCCTTTTTTTCCCACAAATAGAGCTTTTTTTGGTGGTATTTGATCACCTCTGCGGTTTTTATTTTTTGCGCTATAAACAAAAATAGAGCGACAATCTTGAAAAAAACGCATTATTTTTTACTTTTTGCTATAATAAATATCCCCCAAAAATATATAAAAAAACAATTTTTTTCCCTCAGTTTAGCCCGATACGTGTTCTTCTACATATTTTTGGTTAAAAAAAAATCGCAATAAGCGTTTATTGATTGGTTTACACAAAGGTTATAGCATCTACAAAATAGGGGTTCGTTTTATGGCATTTTTATTATTAATTTTTTTTTTACTAGTAATGGCGGCGATCTGCAATTTTTATCGTGACTGCGACATTATGATGGACACATCGGACAATTTTGACACATTTTTGGGACCATTGTCATTTTTACAGCGATCAATGCTAAAAAATTGCATTGATTACTGTAAAAACGACAGGGGCGGACTGATAACTCATGGGGCCCCCAGGCAATAGGAGATTATGGGGCCCCCAGGCAATCAGAGATTATGGAGCCACACAGTATACACACACACACGGTATAAAAATACATATACACACAGTATACACAGACAGATGTAAAAAAAAAAAAAAAAAACAAAAAAAACCCACACACAGATTTATACATACTGTCCCTGGTTTTACTGAGGCTGGCAACCCTGATGGGGCCCCCTAGTGGCCCAGGGCCCTCGGGCACTGCCCGAGTGGCTCAATGGTCAGTCCGCCCCTGCTGGCAGTGAAGGGGTTAACCACTAGCTGGCTAGGAAGGGGTTAAGTGTGTCTTAGGGAGTGATTCTAACTGTTAGAGGGCGTGGCTACGAGTGACACTTCACTGATCATAGCTTCCGATCACAGGGAGCTATGATCAGTGACAATGTCACTAGGCAGAACGGGGAGATGCATGTTTACATTAGCATCACCCCGTTCTTCCTCTCCGTGAGACGATCGCGGGTATCCCCGCGGAGATCGAGTCTATGGGACCCGCGATATTACTCATGAAGCTCCCGGCAAGGTCGCACGCGCCGCCGCGCACGCGACCACATGGCAGCAAATTCAAAGGGACGTACAGTTACGCCCATTTGCCCAGCCGTGCTATTCTGCTGACGTATATGTACATGCAGCGGTCGGCAAGTGGTTAGTCCTCATGCTGCTATCATTAGTAAATAGATAGAAAAGTATATCACATTTACTGTACTTGTTTTAAAATTTTTCCTTACATTTCTTTAGTTTCTGACCATTGGCATCCAGAGCACTGGGCATTAAAGGCCTCCCCTCCGAGTGACCACCATCCATCCAGAGCACTATGTGTGTACATTATAAGCCTCCATTGAACACTGGCATCCAGAGCACTGTGCATTACAGGCCTCCCCTCAGAGTGATTAACGTCTGTCCAAAGCACTATGTGTGTGCATTACAAGCCTCCTCTGACCACCGGCATCTAGAGCACTGTGCATTATAGGCCTCCCCTCAAACCTGAGAATAACAACCAGCACTGTGCAGCATTACAGGCCTTTCAGAGTGAGACCACCATCCCAGAGCACTGTGCAGCATTACAGTCCTCCCCTCAGACCACCATCCAGAGCACTGTGCAGCATTACAGGCCTCCTCATACCACCATCCAGAGCAATGTGCAGCATTACAGGCCTCCTCATACCACCATCCAGAGCAATGTGCAGCATTACAGGCCTTCTCAGACCACCGTCCAGAGCACTGTGTAGCATTACAGCCACCGTCCAGAGCACTGTGCAGCATTATAAGCCTCCTCAGACCACCGTCTAGCGCACTGTGTGCAGCATTACAGGCCTCAACAGACCACCATCCAGAGCTCTGTGCAGCATTACAGGCCTCCTCAGCTCAGACCACCATCCAGAGCACTGTGTGTAGCATTGCAGCCACTGTACAGAGCACTGTGCAGCATTACAAACCTCCTCAGACCACTGTCCAGAGCACTGTGCAGCATTACAGACCTCCTCAGACCACCGTCCAGAGCACTGTGTAGCATTACAGCCACCATCCAGAGCACTGTGCAGACCATTACAGGCCTCCTCAGACTACTGTCTAGAGCACTGTGCAGCATTACAGGGCTCCTTAGCTCAGACCACCATCCAGAGCACTGTGTGTAGCATTTCAGCCACTGTCCAGATCACTGTACAGCATTACAGACCTCCTCAGACCACCGTCCAGAGCACTGTGCAGCATTACAGATCTCCTTAGACCACCGTCCAGAGCACTGTTTAGCCTTACAGACCTCCTCAGACCACCGCCCAGAGAACTGTGTAGAATTACAGCCCCTGTCCAGAGCACTGTGCACAGCATTACAGGCCTCCTCAGACCACTGTCCAGAGCACTGTGCAGCAATACTGTGTAATGCTTCAGGCAGTGAACTATGTTGGATTGTGTGGATCACAGCTTTGGAAGTCTATGAATACTATATTCTTAACAGTTAACTTTAACCTTAACAGCTATCAGGTAGGAAGACTCAGATAAGTTTGGAAATACAATCGGTTTTATTTAGAGTGGTAATACACATCCACGACAGGGAGCTTCAGAGGCAACTTAACCTTAGTAGCACTACACGGGGATAACGTTTATAGGAAACATAAAGATACTTGCAGTGAGTCGATTCCTGGAGATGGGGTCACCCAGTGGCTTCTTGAGAGATGTACTGGTCTCCAGTGGAAAGGAACAGGTAAGGTTTTCTTCGGGCAAAGTAAGTAGACTGTGGGTAGGGCAGAGGAGAGTCTCTGCCTACTAGAGAGAAAGGGGCTCTGTCCGGCCCAACAAGTGGAAGTTGGAGGGGCTCTGCCCGGCCCAAAAGTGAGGTGGAAGACGGGACTCTATCCGGCCCAAAGTGAGATGATAGTCGGGACTCTGACCGGCCCAATAGAGAGAGATGACGGCAGTCTTCTGTTGGAGATCTTTACCTGGCATATATGGATGAAAATCAGTGAGACAAACGGCATGGGTACTCCCCAGACCATTACCAGGCCCTTTGGGTCTTGTATGGATATTAAGGGGAACCCCGCACCCAAATTAAAAAAAGGAAAGGCGTGGGGCCCCCAGGCCCTATATACTCTGAACAGCAGTATACAGGCGGTACAAACAAGGCAGGGACTGTAGGTTTGTTGTTAAGTAGAATCTGTTTGTAATTTTGAACTGGTACATTTTTAAAGTGTAGCTCCAGCCAAAAAATCTGTTTTTAAGCTTTTTGGAAAACATAGGGAAGGGTTATCACCCCTGTAACATTTGTTTTGCTGTCTGTGCTCCTCTTCAGAAGATTTCACCTCACTTTCTGTCCCAATGACAAATGTTTTTTGAAAATTTTTTTTTAGTGAAACAAGGATTGGTGATAAAGCATCAGTGAAGAGGAGACACGTTTTTCGCATATCAACTCTTACAGGACAGAATTCCCCTTCCTAGGGGTAGATTTCATCTCACTTCCTGTTGTCTCCTTCCATTGGCAAGTAGGAGTCGTTTGTAAGTTGGATGTTTGAAAGTAGGGGCCTGCCCTATATACTCTGCAGAAATTGGGGCCTTAGGTGTTGGTGTTGCCACAACACTGTAAGCCCTCACAGTTACTCTTGGTGGGCGCAGGAACGGGCCTGGCTGTGAAATATTAGATCAAGAAGTGTAATTACATGCCATTGTTGAACAGGGGCAGAAAAATTGGGCCTTTGGTGGTGGTGGTGGTGCCACAACACTGTAAGTCCTCACAGTTACTCTTGGGGGGCGCCGGAACCGGCCCTGCTGTGAAATATTATATCAAGAATTGTAATTACATGCACCTGTTGAACAGGGGCAGAAAAAATGGGCCTTTGGTGGTGGTGGTGGTGGTGGTGTTGCCACAACACTGTAAGCCCTCACAGTTACTCTTGGTGGGCGCAGGAATGGGCCCTGCTGTGAAACATTAGATCAAGAATTGTAATTACATGTCCCTGTTGAACAGGGGCAGAAAAATTGGGCCTTAGGCACTGATGCCACAACACTGCAACTCCTCACAGATACTCTAGTTGGAGCACAGGAATGAGCCCTGCTGCAAAGTATTGCATCAAAAATTGTAATTAAATGCCCCTGTTAAACAGGGGCAGAAAAATTGGGCCTTGGGCACTGGTGCTGGTGCCACAACACTGCAACCCCTCACAGATACTATAGTTGGAGCGCAGGAATGAGCCCTGCTGCAAAGTATTCCATCAAAAATTGTAATTACACGCCCCTGTTAAACAGGGGCAAAAAAATTGCCACAACACTGCAACCCCTCACAGATGCTATAGTTGGAGCACAGGAATGAGCCCTGCTGCAAAGTATTGCATCACAAATTGTAATTATACGCCCCTGTTAAACAGGGGCTGAAAAATTGGGCCTTGGGCACTGGTGCTGGTGCCACAACACTGCAACCCCTCACAGATACTATAGTTGGAGCGCAAGAATGAGCCCTGCTGCAAAGTATTGCATCAAAAATTGTAATTACATGCCCCTGTTAAACAGGGGCAGAAAAATTGGGCCTTGGCCACTGGTGGCAGTGCCCAGAACCAAAAATGATCATACAAGTTATCAGCATGAAAATTGAGGAGGAAGAGGATTGTCACTCAGCATAACAGGATAGTCACTCAGCATCAGCATAGGCAGTCTTGAAGGGATCTCACAGGTGCTTGGTAGCTGGTGATCCAAGACTGATTCATTTTTATGAAGGTCAGCCGATCGACCGATTCGGTGGACAGTTGCACCCTGTGATCGGTTATAAAGCCTCCAGCAGCACTGAATGTGCGTTCCGAAAGAACGCTGGATGCAGGACAGGCCAGTAGCTCAATTACATACTGTGCAAGCTCTGGCCAGTGATCCATCCTCAAGACCCAGTAACCCGGAGGATTTTCTGTGGGAAAGGTGTCCAAGTCTGATCTTGCCCCTAGGTAATCCTGCACCATGTGAATCAGACGCTGGCGATGGTTGCTGGAACCGATCAGACCTTGGGGCTGCAGACTAAAAAATTGTCTGAACGTATCGGTCAGATGACCACCTTCTCCACCGCTCTTTCTGTGACTGACCGAAGCCACAGCAACACGTTGTCCAATGACCAGGAAATTGTAACCTCCCAGGCTCTGGAAACGCGTTGCACAAACCTTTCTGCAAGGCCTCCCGAAGATGTTTCATGCTCAGTTCCCTCTGCGACGGAAAGATAAGGTCCGCAACCTTACCCTTGTAACGAGGATCAAGGAGGGTTGCCAGCCAGTAATCATCCCTCCCCTTGATACCACGAATATGAGGATCCTTCCTTAGGCTTTGCAGGATCAGGGAGGCCATGCAGGGTAGGTTTGCTGAGGCATTTGGTCCAGAGTCCTCTGGGTCACTAAGGACGACATGATCCGCAGCCACCTTCTCCCAGCCACGTACAAGTCCATGGGTTTCTTCAGACTGTAAGCCCGGGTTCACACCTATGCGAATTAGATGCGGCTTACACCGCATCTAATTTGCAGGACATTTTAAAATACATTCATATGAATGCATCTGGTTCACATATGTGCGTTGCATTCGCACTGTGCATTGTACAAAAAATGTGTGCGTTTTCTGGGCATTGCGGTGCAAATTACAAGCCCCTTATCTTCTATGGGAACGCATCTGCTTCGCAGATGCATTGCGTTCTGAACATGGATTTTCTACTTCTCCTCACTACACATCCCCCTCTCCCCCCCCTCTCCCTCCCCCTCTCCCTGCTCACTGATCCTGAGCTAAAACGCAGTGATTCCTTTGAACAGGAGATTTTTATCTCCCCAGTGAAACCTGAGCTTCAATTCGCACCGCACATGTGTGAAACCGGGCTAAATGATCCCTTGAAGACTGCTGCTGATGCTGAGTGCCAGGCTCCACCTCCTTGCTGACACAATCCTCTTCCTCCTCCTCCTCATCCTCTTCCAGTGTGATCGGCGGGCACGCGGGAATACTGTCTGGATAAAGGGGGCCTTGAGAGGTAAGGAAGTCCTCCTCTTCCTCCCTCTGTTCTGTCTCAAGTGCCCTGTCCATTATTCCATGCAGCATGTGCTCCAACAGGTGGACAAGAGGGACAGTGTCACTGATGCATGCACTGTCACTGCTCACCATCCTCATGGCCTCCTCAAATGGTGACAGGACAGTGCATGCATCCCTGATCATAGCCCACTGGCGTGGGGAAAAAAAAACAAGCTCCCCTGACCCTGTCCTGGTGCCATAGCCGCATAGGTACTCATTGATGGCCCTCTGCTGCATGTGCAGCTACTGCAGCATGGCCAACGTTGAGTTCCACCTGGTGGGCATGTCACAGATTAGGCGGTTCTTGGGCAGGTTAAATTCCTTTTGGAGGTCAGCCAACTGAGCACTGGCATTATATGACCTGCGGAAATGCACACAGACTTTCCTGGCCTACCTCAGGACATCCTGTAAGCCCGGGTACCTGCCCAAGAACCGCTGCACCACCAAGTTAAGGACGTGAGCCAAACAGGGCACATGGATCAGTTGTCCCTGTCGGAGGGCGGAGAGGAGGTTGGTGTCATTGTCGCAAACCACCATACCTGCCTTAAGCTGGTTTGGCTTCAACCACCTCTGAAGTTGCCCCTGCAGAGCTGACAGAATCTCTGCCCCAGTGTGGCTCCTGTCCCCCAAGCACACCAGCTCAAGCACTGCATGGCATCTTTTTGCTTGCATGCTTGCGTAGCCCCTTTGAACGACTACGGAGCACCGCTGGTTCCGAGGAAAAATCAGCACAGGAAGAGGCCATGGAGGAAGAAGAAGGGGAAGGGGGTGGAGGAGAAAGGTGTGGCAGAATCACCACTAGTAGAATTTTGGAGGCGTGGTGGCGGAACAACCTCCAACACTACTGCACCCTGTCCTGCATCCTTCCCAGCTGCCAGAAAAGTCACCCAGTGCGCGGTGAAAGATAGGTAACATCCCTGTTCATGCCTACTGGACCATGAGTCAGCAGTAACATGTACCTTACCGCTGACCGCCCTGTCCAGCGAGGCTAAGACATTGCCTTCCACATGCCGGTAGAGAGCTAGAATCGCTTTCCGTGAGAAAAAGTGGCGTTTGGGATCCTGCCACTGAGGAACCACACATTCCACAAACTCACGGAAGGGGGCAGAGTCTACCAACTGAAAAGGCAGCAGTTGAAGTGCTAGCAATTTATCCAAGCTAGCATTCAACCGCTGGGCATGTGGATGGTTGGGAGCGAACTTCTTTCAGCGGTGAAGCAGCTGGGGCAGGGAAATTTGCCTGGTACAACCTGACGTTGGCGTACCGATAGCAGATTGCTCCCAAGTACTTGGGTGTGACACACCTAATTCTACACCTTCATTCCTCTCAGTGCAGGTTTCAGAGAGGACTGAAGGTATAGTGGGGTTGGAGATCCCAGTTGATGAGGAGCAAGGAGAGGTCCGCTTTGTTCTTTGGTGTGGGTCTTTTAGGTACGCTTGCCAACGAACTGCATGGCAGGTCGACATATGTCTGGTCAAGCATGTGGTGCCCAAGCGGGTCATGTTTTGGCCACGCAAGATACGCTTGAGACATATGTTGCAAATAGCAACGGTGGGATCTGATGCACTTGTCTCAAAAAAGGCCCACACCAAAGAACTTTTGGAATAACGCACAGAGACAGCAGTACCCTGCACATGTGGAGCTCTGCAGTGTGATGCAGTGCTGCCCTTAAGCTGGCCCCTGGAGGGCATCCTGTCTCGTTGGAGATGTGCCTCCTCCTCCTCCTCTCTCCTCTTAGGCACCCACGTGGAGTCAGTGACCTCATCATCCCCTCCCTCCTCATCACTGGAGCAAAGCTGGCAGTATGCTGCAGCTGGGGGAACATGACTGCCAGATTGCTGTCCTTCTTGTTCACCCCCTCTCTCTGGGCTCACGTTACTGCCTTCCTCTAGCTGGGTACCATCACCGGAGCCTTCAAAATGCTGGGCATCCTCCTGGAGCATGTACCCAACACTGTGGTCAAACAGTTCGGGGACTCCTCAGGAGTGACTGTTGCCATTAAGCCGAGGGAAGAGGCCGCGTTGGCAGCTGCTTTGCCAAACAACCCTGAGCCTGGGTGAGAGAGGATGAGGAGGATGAGGACGGCTTGGTTATCCACTCTACCAAGTCTTCCGCATGTTTTGGCTCAACATGGCCAGCTGCCGAAAAAAAAGACAAGCGTGTCCCACGGCCACGTGCTGATAAGGATGCACCATCTCCACGACCAGCACTGTTGCCTCTAGACACAGAGCCTGCTTGCCCTCTTTTATTGGCTTGTGACTGTCTGCCTCTCCTTGTTGGCCTTCCAGACATATTAATGGCCTGCAGTGAGATGTAGCTGCACAAAGCTGTGATGTATATATATATACTGATACTGCAGCTAGCAGAATCAACTGCCTGCCTGTAGTATTATTAGTATGACAATACCAGCAATTGTCTTCAGGTAGCTTTAGGTGCACACTGTGCAGAGGACACAGTACAATAACTGTAAATACTGTAGCTGCCTGCCTGTGGTATTTATAGGATCAGAACAACAGCAATTGTCTTCAGGTAGCTTTAGGTGTACACTGTGCAGAAGACGCAGTACACTAACTGTAAATATTGCAGCTGCCTGCCTGTGGTACTAATAGGATCAGAAGAACACCACCAATTTTCTTCAGGTAGCTTTAGGTGCACACTGTGCAGAGGACACAGTACACTAACTGTAAATACTGCAGCTGCCTGCCTGTGGTATTAATAGGATCAGAACAACAGCAATTGTCTTCAGGTAGCTTTATGTGCACACTGTGCAGAGGACGCACTACACTAACTGTTAATACTGCAGCTGCCTGCCTGTGGTATTAATAGGATCAGAACAACAGCAATTGTCTTCAGGTAGCTTTAGGTGCACACTATGCAGAGGACGCACTACACTAACTGTAATACTGCAGCTGTTTGCCTGTGGTACCAATACAGAAAATCTGAATCAAATTGGTTCCATAAAAGTTATTTAAAGTTTATTAAATACACTTGTACTTATGGAGGCCAAGCCTCCCAAATTTACCTAAGTGCAAAAATTGACAACGGTGCACACAACACTACACATCATTTTTTCCGGATTCTATCCATTGGAGGGATGGCAAAAGTTGATGTATTGAATACATAGAAAGACAGGACAACACATGAACAGCACTACAAAAAACAAGTAAAACAACCCCCCCCCCCACCCCCCAACTATGATACACAGAAGGTCCGGTCACCAGTTTGCTTATATCCACAGAAAAAATGCTGCACGGAAACAACCGCATAAAGAATAGAACAGTTGTCTTCCCAATGTTCCTGGAACAGTCACATATTATCATGCAAGTTTTCTGTGGATAGCCCCCAGGAGAAATAAAAGGAATTCCCAAATAGTTGTATACAGCAATGCTAGTTATCTCCCTGGATTGCTTTGGGTTGGGATGGTATTGGTTAGATGGATCCCACTAACTAAATGAACGACTTTCAAATTTCAATAATCTCACTACAACAAGGAATAGTTCTTGGTTGGTCATACTGTAATCCTCAGGTTGTTTCTCAGCGGACTTTTCCTGGAACACCATGAAGCATCCAACCAATACCAATACAATACCAATACAATATTTTTTATAGTTTGAACTATACATATATTTTGCAATAAATAACATTTCTAATCAAATAAAGTTAATCACAAGAGTCCCCCTTTACATCAGAGTTCCACAGAGTTCCCCTTTTACTTCTGAACTTCTGAGTTCCCTTACACTGTAAGGGGGGGGGGGGGGGACTCTGCAGACTCTGATGTAAGGGGGACTCTAACATAAGGGATGCTCAGGGAACCCTGATCTAAGGGGGAACACTGAGAACTCTGATGTACGTTGAGGATTCTGCTGTAAGGGGTAAGTGTAAGTGTAAGTGTACTCACTCAGAGGCAGGAGAGAGAAGGGGGAGACTTCAGTCACAGACAGGGATGGATGGTGAGCTCACTCACCCCTTGGCAGTCAGCACCTCCCATCCAGATGTAGCTGAGGCTGCTGGAGTGTGGGTAAACACAAAGCGGTAGGGGCGGGAGGAAGAGGAGCACATCAAGCCCTTTCTCCTCTCCCATCTGTGTGGGGGGGAGGGGTGATTGTTAGTGCTGGCTTTGGGCGGTGTGAAAGAGAGTCTTACAGACACTCTCAGCTTACACAACTGCAACCCCATAGTGTGGTCTAAATAATGTGTCCGGGTTTCAGGAGGTCTGATTCCAAACCCGAACTGTCCGGGTGAATCCAGGTGGCAACCCTACTCCTCACACGCTGTCAGTGTGAGCCGAGGAGAGCTGATAACCGGCATTTCCTTGTTTACATGTGATCAGCTGTGATTGGACTCGGCTGATCACATGTGCAAAGAGCCTCGTCACCGGCGTTTACTGAGATCTGCTTTGCGGCGTGTCCCAGGGACAAAGCCCGCCGTCGATCACCGTGCTGCGCAAGTGTGGTGAGACTGAGGCGATGTCATACGATGTCATCCCAGAATATGTAAACCACCCACCGCCATCATTTGTCTATACGACGGGCAGGAGGTGGTAAAAAATCAATTAAATAGTGCTTTTTGTGTGTGGCGCTCAGATGCAGTGAAGATCTTTTTTATTAGCCTTGTTATATATAAAATGGAAAATTTATTATCATATACTTACTGTAATTTTCCTTTCCTGATAGACTCCATGGCAGCCTACGTGTGGGTTAACCCTGCCTCCTCTCCAATGCTATAGGACCCCCTACCCTATAAGATTGAGCTCACCTGTATAGACTGTGTTCCGTAACTAGCCTACTCTTGACCGATGGGTGGGAACTCCGTCTGCCATGGAGTTCATCAGGAAAGGAAAATTACGGTAAGTATTTGATAATGAATTTTCTGTTTTCCTGACAGACTCCATGGCAGCCTACATGTGGAAAATAACTAGCCAATCCACACGGGTGGGTATGCTGAACAGAAATAAATTTAATTTGACCCATCAACCGACAGGATTTATAAACCAAAGTTCACAGAAGATAGCGGAGCAGGCTCAGTATAATAATGTGACGTTAAAGTTTTAAAAGAGGCCCATGATGCCGCTTGCAGATGATGTCTGGAGCCACGTGCTGGGCTGCCGCCCATGAAGCTGCTATACCCCTGGTAGAGTGTGCCGCTACTGCTTCCAGAGGAGCCAGGCCCCTAGCTCTATAAGCCTGTTGGATGAACTGGACAATCCAGGTCGTAGTTGCTCTGTTACTGCCAGAGTGCTGGACAGACAGGTAGTTAGAGCGTGTGAAGGAGGAAGTAACTTGCAGGTAAACTTTCAGAAATTTTGCCTATGTTTGGAGGATGAAATTTAGTGGTCCTGAATATAGGCAGGACGATTTCTGGAAACCTAAGGAACCCTGAGGTAACTTTTGTATTTGAGCCGAGTCTAGGAATAAGGACCAACCAGTTCGGAAAGAATGTCAGAAAAGGTTCTTCGTGACCTAGTTACCCGATCTTCCAGGACCCTTTTAGCCGAGGTAATGGCTACTAGGAAAGTGACTTTAGCAGAAAGGACCCCGTGATACTGAGTTGAGACAGTGAGTTGAGAACAAGGGGAAGATCCCATTTGGGAAATCTTGGTCTCCTTTGTGGTCTGAGTCTTGACGCCCCACGGAAGAACTGCTGGATTGAAGGGTGAACAGCCCATGATGTACCAGAGAAAGCTGACAAGGCTGAGGCTCGGACTCTAGGAGAACCGATGAATAGAGATAGACCTAGACCGGAATGAAGGAGCTTTTGGATTTCTACCTGATCTGTCCATAGAAGATGAGAACCTGACCGACTTGGCCCATATTCAGCTATAAACTTTATTCAAGCCCTTCTTCCTTGAGCTCATGAAGGAAAAATAGTTAAATCATTCTCGAGGCATACTCAAAAGATTCCAGTCCTTCCCTCTCACGCACCAGACAGTAGTCTTAATAATGTCGAACAAGGGTGCAGGACTGCCCCCCCTGAAAAAGAAGGTCCGGCCCGGGAGGAAGAGGCACCCGGACCTGCAAGCACAGCTGGCTCAGGAGGGGAAACCAAGGTTTGTTCGGCCAATAAGGAGCTTTCGTCACCACTTCAACTGCTTCCGCATGGAGTCTCTGCAAGATCCTGAGGATAATGGGGTAAGCCTTCCTGAATCTCCATTGATCTGTCAGGGCATCTATTCCAAAGGCCTGGCTACAACGGCCCAGAGTGTAATAATTCTCTTTTTTTTTTTTTTTTTTTTTTTAAATTGCAGGAGAAAGCGAATAGCTCTGCCTTGGGATTGACTCCCAGTGACAGAAACCGCTCGAATGTCTGTACACGAAGAGACCATTCATTGTTGTCTAACTGGGTGCATGACAGGAAGTTCGCCTGGACGTTCTAGACATCGGGCATGAAAACTGCTGAAACGGTCAGATATTTCTGGGCCCAAGACATGATGGGCTAGACTTCTAGGAGAAGGCTGGAGCTCCAAGTACCCCCTTGTCCCTTCCTGTAGGAGACTTCTGTGGAGTTGTCCATTCTCAATAATACTGACTCTCCATCCAGGAAAAGGACTGAAGGGCACACCAGGCTGCCTGAAGGTCCAGGACTTTCGAGCCCGGATTGTAAAGACGGGCATCCCACTTGACTTGTGCAAGTTCCGCCCTGCAGAGGGCCCCCAACCAGCACTGCTGGCATCAGCTGTGACCGTGACTCAGGAGACGGGAGCGATGGAGAGGCTGTTCCTCATCAATTATGTTATATGAATCGACTGATTGACGTCCCCTGAATTCCATTGTTGAAGAGACCCTGAATGAAAAGGGCATACCCTCCATAGGGCCCACTCAACCATGGGGGTCGTAGAGACCATTGTGCCGATAATTTTCAAGCACTGTAAGGCCTTCAGGCGTACGGAGCTCGAAGCCAGAGAGATTCTCTCGCGGATGACTGGAAACTTCTCTACTGGAAGAGAGATGGTGTTCTCCCTTGTGTTGAACTGAGCCCCTAAGTATACCGAGCACTGGACTGGTTCTAGCTGGCTTTTCTCTTGGTTTAGGAGCCGCTGGAATTCTATCAATATGTAGGTAACTTGCTCCTTGTGGACCAGCAGTTGCTTCTTTGTCTAGGGACAGCACCAAGAGATCGCCTAGGTAGTGGTACAAGCATATCCCTTTTGTTCAGATGAGGGCCACCAAAGCCCGAAGGACTTTCGAGAATACTCGGGGTGAGGTTGTCAGCCTAAAGGGGAAGCAGGTGAACTGCAGATGTTCTTAGCTGGCTTGGAACCAAAGGTATATGCGGAAATCCTCTGCACAGGAACGTGGAAATAAGCAACCTTTAAGTCTATTGAGATTAACCAATTTCCTGGTTGTGTAACTTGCTGAATGGTAGCCAGAGTCTCCATTTTGGATAGATAAGTCAGGTCTATCACTGGACACCAAGAACCATTCTTTTCCTGAACTAGGAAGAGAGGGGAGTATACCTCGTCGTCGTCGCTCCCTGTGTTTTCAGCGAATCCATGTAGGACAGCAACACTTGCTTATCTCTTCTAGCTGAGGGTAGAGATGAATCTGGGGAAAGGAGTGCTGATGAAGGACCGTGTGTGACCCGATGAGACCGTCTTGATGGTCCATATGACCTTTTCCGACCCGCCTGGGCATGCCTAATCTCAAAATGACTTAGCGGGCTTGCATCCACTGGACACCTGGCTCTTTGCGGGCTTTTGGAAGGGCGCCTGCCCTCTGCTTCAATTACTCTTGAAGTCCCGGCTGGGCCTGTACGAGCGTGCATCCCATAAATACCTAATGCTGCGTCTTCTGGTCTTGGGTCTCTTCTGACCAAACAGACGCCTATCCTGGATCAGGCCAAGGACGTAACCCTAAGGCCCGCTCAGCCGTGAGCAAGGACAGCATAGCCCGAGCCAACATGCGGACAAGACCGATCGAAGCCCCCCCAGGAAGGCCGTTGCCTGCCTCAGTTCCTGGACAGCCAAGCCTATGGCCAGCTCTTCCAAGACACCTCTTAATACGGAGTCCACGTTTTCTGTCCAAGCTTCCATCGCCTTGGACAAGGCTGATAGGGCCAGGACGGGTTTGCAAGCCATACCGGCTAACCCGTAGTTTTAAGACCTTGATCTAATCTCCTCTCGAGTCCATCCTTAAAGGATACGGCATATTCTAGGGGAAAGGTGGCATGTTTAGCCAAACCCAGCAATGCTCCGTCCACGAGGGGAGCATTTTTCCAGATGTTTCACCTCCTCTGCTTTGAAGGGATAAAGTCTAGAGGTTCTACCTGCCATAGAAGTTTTCTTGTCTATTTTGCTCCATTCTTCATTAATAATATCTTTCAATTCCACCAGGAGTGGAAAGTTAGAGCGTCCCTTCCCCAGGTGATTTTCCTTTGCTTACCCGGCGGAGTGGAAGGCTCTTCCCACTTCAGGGCCTCATTGACCGCTTTGACTAGTGAGGAAACAAGAGAGAAGTCAAATCCTTCAATGAATTAATCTTCTTCCAAATCACTGACCGAAGAACCTGGTGAGGCATCGTAGGGCTGGAATGGGCCTGGATCTTCCTGGGCCTCGTCAGCCAGGGAGCCAGATAGGGTAGTGGACTGGCTCCGCGTGTTGGTTGTATCCCACTCCTTTAGGGATTGTTGAACCGCATGCTTGATAAGAGACTCCATCTGTTGTTTTGTGTCTCTTTCTCTCCAACCGCCCGGGCAAAACATGGGTCACACGGTGACTTGCCCTCCGGAACTCGTGTCCCACATCCCCAGCAGGCTCTGCAACCAGAGCGGCTATCATGGCGGTGTGTGCGGTGACTGGAGGAGGAATGGGAACATCTCCTCTATTTAAAGGAGGAATGGAAACATCTCCTTGTTGGAGGAGGAATGGGAACGTCTCCTCTGTTTAAAGGAGGTATGGAAACATCTCCTTGTTGGAGGTGGAATGAGAACATCTTCTCTGTTGGAGGAGGAATGTGAACGTCTCCTCTGTTGAAACGAGGAATGGAAACATCTCCTTGTTGGAGGAGGAATGGGAACATCTCCTCGGCTATTGCGTAATGTTGTGGCCTGGCAAGGTCTCTGTCGTTCTGGACCACGACCTGAGAATCCAACCTGAAAGGACTGAAAAAGAAAAAGGAATTGGGGGGGCGGGGGAGGCAAGATATGACATCAAAAGTGCCAACACTTGCGACTGTACCTCAACCCCTCCCCTCACCTGCACATACCTTGTGCGTAAGGGCTGGCCACATGAAGGCGGTGACTTGTCCATGACCTCTGGACGAAAACGTCACTAAACAGATGGTCTGCAAAGGCCTGATAATGCCAAATAAACCGGAGCCAGCGAGGAACAGGAAAAAGATCTTATCTGCCTCTCTCTTTTTTTTTTACAACAGAATTAATTGTATAAACATTCCCACACTTTTCAGGTAAAGTTGGATAACGTATATATTTATATATAAATGCATATAACATTAACCTTCAATATTTTTAAACATCAAAGATCTTAATGCATTTTAATTCAGAGCAAAAAGGCACCAGGCATTAAAAACTTACCAAGGCAGACCAGGGCTGGGAAAAGCTGCTGTCTCTGCTCGCTGAACTAGAAGCCGCTTTTGAAATCCGCACTGTGACATCACCGTCCCCCCCCCACCTTGCGCCTGCGCTGTGGGGAAGGTAGCCGAACAGCGTCTGCACGGCCGCTGGAAAATCCGCTGATCCGCGCACGCACGAGCCAAGCCTCGCTCTCACAGAGGCCTCCGTGCATGCGCAAATGACGGCGGTGGCCGCGCTCCGGAATCACCGTGGTGAGCTGGAACGCAAAGCGCTCCAGCCGCCATGAGGGGAATTGGGGATACAGATAGCCGGATTGTAACATAGCTGTGGGCTACAGGCAAAACGAATAAACACAGAGGTGACTGCCATGGAAGGTAGATAAAGAAGAGCAGACCTTGCCAGCCGTTGATGCGTTGGTCCTTCAGGCATACAGAGGCAGTCTCCCCTCTACCGCTGGGGTATGTAGTGACTGAAAAAGCTACTCGCCTGCCCATGGCTGGGCTCTGAGGTACACCGCGTAAATGGTATGCCACATCTTGAAACCATCCGACCGGACGCGAACAGTGTGCAGTTCCATTGGAGGAGGACAAAAAAGGAACACAGTCTATACAGGTGAGCTCAATCTTATAGGGTAGGGGGTCCTATAGCATTGGAGAGGAGGCGGGGTTAACCCACAAGTAGGCTGCCATGGAGTCTGTCAGGAAATCCCTTTTTTTGTGCACCAAATGCCTTTGCAAATCCAGATATTAACTTGTAAAAGTAGCAGTGGCATCATCATTGTGCTGTGCATAGCCTGCGCAGAGGGATACGGAGCTGCCCAGCACTCATTGCAGAAGTAAGAAAACCCATGACTCTTTATTTAGATAATATTTATTTAAAATGACCTTTTATGTGCTATATGAATTATTCTTAGCCAGATGATATCTTCTAGCCTACACATATAGGCTGCTAATTAAATGTTTGAGATGTTTAATAAAAGACAAGTATATTTACTTACTTTTCTTACACAATTGTTTTCAAAAAATATTGGGTCTCTTTAAAGCTTTGACAATCTGAGCTTGAATTACACAAAGGGGTAAATTTACTAATACTGGAGCACTCAGAATCTGGTGCAGCTGTGCAGGGTAGCCAATCACCTTTTAACCTCAGCTTGTTCAATTAAACTTTGGCAATAAAACCTGGAAGCTGATTGGTTTCTCTGCAGAAGTGAGCCTGATTTTGCACTCTCCAGCTTTAGTAAATCAACCCCAAAGTCTAGACAAAGTGGCTATTTGGCTAATAAAAGTGTTGACACATATTGGTTGTACCTCAGAGCACAATAATAGAAGAGTAGTTCTTATGCGTTTAATTGCAAGGAGTCGTTTTCAGTTTTATTTCTGCAAGCAAAACCTCTGGTTACACCCATTGCTCTAAACAAGCATGCACACCCTCTTTTTAAATATGAACTTGATAACAGCCCAGGTAGTGTAAGCATGTACACATACTTACAGGGATTGTAAGGAAGGCAAATACGTACAATAAATATACTGGATTGTCATTCCAGGTCTGTTTAAAGCCAAACTTCACCCAATTTATTTTTTTGGTTTTGAATTTGGAGGTGTGGAAAAGAAGCAGCTGTGCAGTCTGGAATGCACATGTGCTCGGGACCTTGCAGATGCTTCTGTGTGTCTGTCAAATTTTTACATGTGGCAGTGTCTGCATCAACCTCTATAGATTACCTGCATGCAGCTAGAGGCAGATGCAGGTGCAAAAAACATAGGCAGCCTGCATGCAAGTCAGATGCCAGCGCCTGTTTGAATGACCCCTTACAGATAAAGCAAAGAAACCCTCCTTTTCCTGCAACAAATAGTTTATCTCAGGGGTGTACATACAGGGATCACAGAGGTCACCGTTGCAACCCGGCCCCGGACCGGAGAATGGAGAGCATCGGCTCCTCCACATGATACCCCCGCTGCCTCCCTGCGCCTGCCCTTCTACCCTGGGGCTCCTGTGTTCTTCTCTGCCCCCCCCCCAGGTTTCTCCCTCCCACCAGCTGCTGCGGGGGTTACTGTCAGGACAGACAGCGGATAAGGAGGCTTGTTTCAATTAATAGAGTCAGTGATCAATATGTTTTTTTTTTTTTGTTCATAGCTGGGGCTTAGTAAACTGTGTCTTTGCCCTGTATATCCTTGTAAAACTCAGAGATGATTTTTCACAGACCCACAAAGCAGGAGGCAAAGAGCTGACTGAAGGGAAGGGACACACCATCCTTCATACAGCACACAGGAACAGAGCTGAGGCTGTCAATCAACTGGAGATCCCTCCCCTGTCACCTTTTTTCACTTGGTGTCAGAAAGACTTGTCAGAAGTAACTCATGATGATAGCAGAGGAATGAGGCAGCAGAGAGAAATGACATTAAGACCCCTTTCACAGCGAGGGCGTTTTGCAGGCGCTATAGCGTTAAAAATAGCGCCTGCAATCCGCCCTCAAACAGCTGCAGCATTGTCTCCAGTGAGAAAGCCCGAGGGCTTTCACACCGGAGCGCTGCGCTGGCAGGACGGGAAAAAAAGTCCTGCCAACAGCTTCTTTGGAGCGGTGAAGGTGCAGTGTGTTTACCGCTCCACCACCGCTGCTCCCCATTGAAATCAATGGAGCAGCGTTGGGATACCACTGGCAAAACGCAGCTATTGCGGCGCATTGCGGCGCATTGCGGGCGGTTTTAACCCTTTCTCGGCCGCTATCAGGGGGTAAAAGCGCCCCGCTAGCGTCCGAAATGCACCGCTAATCCGACGGTAAAACACCGCTAAAAATAGCGGCGTTTTACCGCCGACGCTATGGGCGGTCCGGTGTGAAAGGGCTCTTAGTGCTTTGGAAAAAGGCAAGTAAATATAAAAATATGTGCTTTGTTCAGATTTCATGTCTGAGGTTTAAACCACTTACAGGGTATGTACTCTTTCAAATATTTTTGTTGTTAAAATTATGTACTAGCATAGTTACATTTCCTGTACTGGTTAAAGTGTTTCTAAATCCCAAACTTTTTTTTAACCGTAACACAGCTCGGGAATGAGCATGCGCGTGTAGCGCACCTCCTAAGGAGCTGCAGGTGCAGCACCCGATGAAGAGGAGGAGCCAGGAGCCCTGTCGGGGGACCCCAGAAAAGGAGGCCGCTCTGTGCAAAGCCCTTACACAGAGCAGGTAAGTAGGACATATTTGTTATTTAAAAAAAAAAAAGAACCTTTACAATCACAATCACAAAGGGATTTGAACTTGGATAGGAAATAGGGGTATTATGAGATGCCCACTTGACTTTAAACAACTTCAGAGACGTCTCCCATGTACAGTCTAGATACACTCCTCACTTCCTCCAGCACACTTGCTTGCAGAAGAACTCAGCTGGGACACTTTAGAGGACCTGACCGAACACTCAGCCAGATCAAAGCAAAAGCCCTTTACAGGCAGGGACCCGGGCCCCTTAGTTGTGTAGCAAAGTCCAGTGTCCAGCTTAAATCCCTGTGGCTACTGATCCCAGAACCACCTCTTTGGCACTGCCAGCCTGTCTGGCTGCAGCTGTCCCTTTCACTAGCCCTCCTGGCTACTTCTCCATAGTCCTCCCAGACTGACACTCTCTCTCTCTCCACAGTCCTCCCAGACTGCTCACTCACTAGCCTTCTCTGGAAAACTCCTGGACGTGCTGACCTTCTCCCTCCAGCACCCAAGCCCTAGGCCTGAGGTTACCCCCCCTCCCAGACTAGGGGGCACCCTAAAGGGCCACCGTCAGTCTCCTCAGCACACCTTCTCTATCTTCCACCCGACTGCCCCTGCTGGCATCATCCATGAGTATTTATGAGGTGCCTGCCCCCTGCCAGCCCATTTTTCTGGGGATTGGTTGGGGCCCTCATCAATACTCCAAGCAGCTTTTCTTAGACTCCACTCTCTACTTCTGGAAGTTTCTCCAAAGTTCTAGAGAGCAGGTGAAGTTACCAGAGATGCTGCTTGCTGAGTCATCCAGCCTCTCTGAGTCACTCAGTCCTGACCCACATTTAACCCAGGTCTGGCTCTTAGCCAGGCCAAATTTTATGCTACAACTCTACACACTAGCACACACTGGTGGGTGCTACACACGTGTGCCCCCATAGGAATCGGCTTGCTAGGTTGGCACATGGAAAACAGGAGGAGCCAAGATTGCTACAAAAGGAATTTTGGAGCCGCTCTGTCCACCACCATTGCATGGAGCAGGTGAGCATATTATTTTCATTTTTTTTTTAAATTGCTCTTAGTAACCCTTTAACTTTTAATAATGAGCTCATATGTTGTGGCTGCAGTTTGTAGTGTCATGGCTGATCAATTTCCTTATTTCCATGTTATTCTTTTTCTATTGCAAAGGGACAAGACAACTTCCTGTTCATGGTCACACGGTGTCCGGTGCATGCCTTGCCTTTCATTACTTGTGACATCTCAAATGCGGAAGTGTTAATGTAAACAGAAAAAATCTTCAAGTTGCATTTTGAACTCTGTGTCTGCAATTCCTTTGCCTGCTTTTGTCTGTGTCAGATCTAATTACTGTTTAGTCCCCATCTGATCACTAGACAGACCACTAGAGAGACTAGGGACCCAGAAAGACTCAATGATTGTCACATACAGTAGGTACATACAGTAGGTAGTTTCTTCACAGGAAGTATTGGTTCTCACACTACAGACAGAGGTCATGCAAGAACCCGTGCAGTCCTATTCGAAGAGCTCATACTCATTTCTACTCAAACAGAAACGGCAGACACAGTTATGTGACGTTTTACTCTACTATAGGCTGTTCCTACAGCAAAGCTCAAAACTGTCCCTCATTTAGAGGGACTGTCCCTCTTTTGAGACCAAATCTCTTGGTCCCTAGTGCAGCCTCACTATTACCATTGTACTATTTTACTATTGTACTATTTTATTACCAAAAGTGTTATGCTGCACTAAACTTTTTATCCAACCTCTGTTTTACTGCATTTTTTTATTTTGAAAAGCCAATATAAAGGAAAAATAGAATTTAAAAAGCACTTGTGTAGTTTAGCCAATAATTTTCTGCATATTAGATCTCTGAGGTCTGTGTAACCGGGTCAGTGGCATGGACATTTGTCTACAAACTGTGTGCTAAAATCATTTCAGAAAGTTGGGAGGTATGCCTACATGGCAACAAATGACACCATGAAACTACATGATGAAAGCACATCTTATGCAGGTGAAAAAAACGAGCTGCAGGTAGGAATGTTTACAATGTCTTTAAAATCAAGTTAAAGTCAATATTAGGTGAATTTTGATGGTAACTCGTGGTCCTTTGAAGGACTACTAAGCAAGTTAATGTCACTTAAATGGCAGGGGGGAAAAATGTATAAAAATGTACAGTAGGGGAGAGGCATTTTCATGTGGCTTCAATAGTGAAATAGAAAATACACAAATCTTTTTAATTGCAGGTTTATTGGACCCCTAAAACTGTATGGAGTGCAATGGAACCACAGTTTCCAGAGATAGCCTCAGCAACAGTGTACATTGGCTGTGCATATTAGACTGCGGAAGTCTTCTTTTCTTTTTTTTACAGTTAGTTTTGCTTGCACGCAACAGCAGCATTACAGTCTACTTTTATTAGTTGAGGCTTTTTACTGGTAGTAATAGCAGCTATAATATATGTTTTCACTATGGGATACTAGGCTTACTTTGACTCTCAGAAGTAGTAGCCACCAAATACTTTTGTCTTGTCATTTAACCAGAAACTGGTGTGTTTGTATGAAATGCCAACAGGTCTACATGCAGAGTGGGAAGCCACAGGGTGCGTGTCTTCTAGTAAAAAGCCTGTTGTCTTCTGTTAAAAAAAAACAAAAAAACCTGTTGTCAATACCAAGTATTTTGATGGTATTTTGATAAATACAGAGACACATACCACAAGGGGATGTCTTCACAAAAAAATTAATGCTACAGAACATAGGTATTATGATGGCAGCAGGGCCATCTTTAATATTGATTGGACCCTGGGCAAACCTTTTCTCAGGCCCTCCCAAATCCACTTATCAACTGTTTGCGAGCTCAAGGGGCAGCTGCTTTGGGCCCCACAACAATGACTGGGCCTGGGCAACTGCCCCTTTTGCCTTGTGTTAAAGAAGGCCCTGGATGGCAGCACCAATAGGCCTAAATGCAGAGATAGTAGTCACAGGGAGGTGTCTGTCTTCCCATAAAATTAGAGCTCTACAAACCACAGGTAAGGATGGGTAATATACTGACATCAGCACAGTTTGTGATCAGTAAGTAAATGTGTGCACCCAAAACACACATTCCCTGCAGCCCCATATCCTTGTGGTAACCAATATTATCTAGGGCCATTCTGGCATATATACCCAAAATAGCAGTTAGGCTTAAAAGAGAAGTATGGGTTTAGTTTTTCTTGTAGAATCATACTTACCTAAGTGGATGCAGCATCGCTCTGATGCTGCATCTGTCCCCCAGCGCCTCTAGGACTGAGAACTGAGCGATCAATCACCGCTGATTGCTTGGCTCTTAGGGCTCCCTGAGCAGAGAGCTGCAAACTGTCAGTCACCGGTTCTCGGCTCTGCCCCCCCCCCCCATGATCACTGGAGCACTGGGCTGTGGTGGGGACGGGAGCGGCCAGCTTAGGTTCTCAGTGCCTCGGTCCAGGCATGTGGGCTGATCCCTAATATATGATTGCGATACTTCCCGAGCCTGGACCGCCTCTGTCAGCCCTCTGTCTGCTGAAAATGAGTCACAGGAGTGCAGAGTGAACTGCACTCCTGTGATTCACAGAAGTACAGCCAAACGAGCAAAGCATAATGGAAAT
Organism: Aquarana catesbeiana; assembly: GCF_042186555.1. Classification (NCBI taxonomy): domain Eukaryota; kingdom Metazoa; phylum Chordata; class Amphibia; order Anura; family Ranidae; genus Aquarana; species Aquarana catesbeiana. The sequence continues at coordinate 609,719,107 of NC_133324.1, read as the reverse complement.
CAATATAGGTTTGGAGGATTCTTCAATGACCTAAAGACCGCACACCTTCACCCCCTTCCTGCCCCAGCCATTTCCCAATTTGAATGACACACTTTGAATGACAATGGCATAATCATGCAACACTGTACCCAAATTAAATTTTTATCTTTTTTTGGGGACAGATAGAGCTTTCTTTTGGTGGTGTTTAATCAGCACTGGATTTATTTTTTGCTAAATGAAAATGAAAAAAAGATTGAGCATTTTGAAAAAAAAATGTAACTGCTCTTCATAAATGTAGGCCAACATGTATTCTGCTACATTTCTATGGTGAAAATAACTAAAATCAGTGTATATTATTTAGTCTGTAGGAAAGTTCCACAAACTATATATGTATATATAATCTGAAAATTGATCAATCCTGATGTACTGACGGCCTAATTTCTTGAGGCCCTAAAACGCCAGGACAGGACAAACACCCCCCGGATGACCCCTTTTGGAAAGTAGACAATTCAAGGTATTTAGTAAGAGGCATTGTCAGTTTTTTGAAGTTATAATTTTGTTTGTCACAATGTTTTGTAAAATGAAGAAATTAAACATTTTTTTTAATTTTTATTTTTTTTACAAAGTTGTCATTTTAAGTTATTTCTCACGCACTGCATAGGCATACATATAACTACACCCCAAAACACACTCTGCTATGCTTCTTGAGTATGGGGATACCACATATGTGAGACTTTTTCACAGCCTAGATGCATAGAGGGGTCCAAAATCCAAGGAGCATCTTTGGGCTTTTAAGAAGCATAAATTATGCACATAATTTCCTGACTACCTATCACATTTTTAGAGGCCCTTGAGCACCAGGACAGTAGAAATGCCAACAAAATGACCCCATTTTGGAAAGCAAATACTCCAAGGATGTACGTCCTCCCAGAACAAAGCTGCTCCCACCTGGCCACTTACGTGCAGTGGCCAAGCAAAGGTGGTTAAGCTGAATATGGCGTTAAGGAGCAAGCATTTGCTTTTCCATAATTGCATACTTTGGCAGCAAATATTTGGCTGTGGAATTTATATTTTGTTCTTTTACAAAAAGCTTTGCTTACAGACAGCAACTTAATTAAAGTAGAGCTACAACCCCCACATATTTTGATGATAGAACCAGGAGGCCCAAACATGGCGACATTAACCAGAGGGACAGCAGTGCCAAGAAACCTAAATTCAGAAACACTAGATACAAGGAGGCCATTGTCCTCCCATTGTTTTAGAGCGGCAGCCCTCTGGTATTTTGATTGCAGCACCAAGAGTCCTAAATTTGTAGACACTAGTCTGAGGAAGGCGTCTGTTCTTGGTCCTTGGGTATTTTGATGGCAGTTTCAAGAGGTTTAAATGAGGAGACACTAGCCACAGGGAGGTGTCTCTATTCACAAAAAATTCGAGCTACAGTCCTTGGGTATGCATAGATAAAGTACTGGCCGGTGGTAGCATAGTAATATGACACATTTCATGCCATGGCAGTGTTAAAGTTTGTCACAACCCTGTCTCTGTCACTTTTTTTTGGACATCTTGGTCTGCATATAAATGTGCAGAAAATATAAGGGCATGTGAAATAAAAAAATAAATATGTTTTTATATTAACTACATGCGGTTAATAAAATACATTAACCACTTACCGACCGCCCCCCCGCTGTCGTTATACGTCTGCTGTTTGAAGAGGATTATTGTTGTTATAGGAGCAGCTAGCTGCCATAACCCCGGTATCCTCTTCTTCAGCGGGCGGTCGGCTTTCCAATAAAAGTAGTCTTTGGGGCGGATTCGCCGCAAGATCACTTTTATCAGTGGCAGGAGAGGGCCACCCCCCCGCTGTGCTCTGGTGCCCTCGCCGTTTACCGGAGCCGTCAGTAGCGGCGGAGGCGATCAGATCCTTCTCAGGCTGTGGTATGGAGCTGTACGGTGTGCAAATACGGTGTTCAACGACCGCCATTTTATTCTCTAGCATGTTAGAAAAAATATATATATAATGTTTGGGGGTTCTAAGTAATTTTCTAGCAAAAAAAAACTTATTTTTAACTTGTAAACACCAAATCTCAAAACAAGGCTCTGTCCTTAAGTGGTTAACAGTGACATTCACAGATTACAGGACTAATACACGCTGTAAGAACCAGTACACTGCTATTACAACACAAAAGGGCTTGAAGTATAGGTGAAGGCAAATATTCTTTTTTTTTAATGTTGGATAGAGTAAAGAGGGATTATATCACCTGACATGTCAGGTTTGTATTGCTGTCTGTGTGTCACTGTGACTACTGGGGGTTTCCATCAAGAGATTTCTTCTTACCTCCTGTTGTGGCTATGGGACAGGGGGTGAATGGAAATCTCCCCAATGGGAAAACTAGTGGCAAAAAAAAAGAGAGAAAAACTACCAAGGTTATAACTCCCTCTGAAAAAGAAAAGTTTCAGTTCAACTTTAACCACTTATCCACCGGCACACGCCGATATACGTCTGCAAAGTGGCATGGGTGCGCAAAATCACGTACCTGTACGTTGCTGCGTCATTGGCGGCTAGTGGGTTTATGCGTGCCGTGCGCTGTGGGAGCTTGCAAGCGGGTCCCACAGACTCGATGTCCGCCGGTGGCCCACGATCATGGCAAGGAGAGGCAGAACAGGGAGATGCCTATGTAAACAAGGCATTTCCCTGTTCTGCCTAGCAACATGACAGGGATCTACTGCTCCCAGTGATCGGGAGCAGTGATCTCTGTCATGTTCTAGTGAGCCCATCCCCCCCACAGTGAGAACACGTCCAGGGAATACACTTAACCCCTTGATTGCCCCCTAGTGTTTAACCCCTTCTCTGCCAGTGACATTTACACAATAATCAGTGCATTTTTATAGCACTGATTGCTGTATAAATGCTAATGGTCCCAAAACAGTGTCAAAAGTGTCCGATCTGTCCGCTGCAATGTTGCAGTCACGATCACCGCCATTACTAATAAAAAAAACGAATAATAAAAATGCCATAAATCTATCCCCTAATTTGTAGACGCAATAACTTTTGCACAAACCAATCAATATAAGCTTATTTTATTTTTTTAACCAAAAATATGTAGGAGAATACATATTGGCCTAAACTGAGGAAGAAATTTGTTTTTTTATATATTTTTTTGGGATATTTATTATAGCAAAAAGTAAAAAATATTGCTTTTTTTTCAAAATGTTTGCTCTTTTTTTGTTTATAGCGCAAAAAATAAAAAACGCAGAGGCGATTAAATACCACCAAAAGAAAGCTCTATTTGTGGGATTAAAAGGGCGTCAATTTTATTAGGGTACAACGTCACACGACCGCGCAATTGTCAGTTAAAGTGACGCAGTGCCGTATCGCAAAAAAGGGCTTGGTCAGGAAGGGTAAATCCTTCCGGGGCTGAAGTGGTAAAGAGAGAATTTATATATTAAACCAGGTACTTTTCATCACTTGACAGTCTTTAATTTTCAGTCTTATTCTGTACCTACTTAAACGACAACTTATGCACACAATGGAAATGTAAATTTCACGCTTGTATACCTGTAACTGTAAAGAGATGAAAAACAAGTTCTTCGCCTTGACGCCACTATTAATACTCAGACAAAGAACCTCCTGATAGATTTCTCTATCACTAAGGCCCCTTTCACACCAGCAGAACCACCCATTGTTCTCTATGGGGCAGCGGATGTCAGCGGACATGTGTCCACTCACACCTGCCAGCATTCGATCTGATGGAAATCCGCTAAAAACAGATGGATGGGGATACTTTCGCCATCAGTCCGGCAGATCGACAATCAGATGGAAACCGACATGCAGTCCCTTTCCATCTGACCTCCCCATAGAGAACAGCGGACTGTGTCCGTGTCCGATCTGTATAGCGGAACGGACGTGGACCTGTCATTTGCCTGCTCTGAGGGGATCAGCGGAAAGAACCCCCTCTGAGCAGGTGGATCCGCTTGGATGGATTTTGCCTCGTGTGAAAGGGGCCTAACATATAGGCTTACATTAGAGCATTTTATTACATAGTTTAATATTTTGCTAGTTAGCAATGACTCCAAAATATGGAGACTGCCATGGAACAAGATTAAGAAGTAGGGGCAATTGAGGTTCTCTCTCAGCAAATATCCAAGTGGCACAGAATTGTACTTATCTTCTTTTATAATCTAGAGACCATGGGTATGCGACTGTAGAGTAGTGCAGTGACTTGTGGTGCCATTCAGTGTGGTGCAGAGAAATGCGGACATGCTGCATTTTTCTGCACTGCAACACACTGCACTGGGAACAAAGAAAACAATTGTGCCCAACAGAGATCTGCATTTATCCTTTTCAGAAATATACAGGTCACCACACAATCTCTTGCATGAGTTCTGTTATGTCCTCAGCTGTCCTGCCCCTCAATTTCTTTCTCCTGTATCTGCTGGTTCTGGGGTGTCCATATCAGGCACTGGCACACTGCTGGCAGGACACTGACTCTTTCTCCATGGCTGCACAGCGGAGAACACAAGGTGGATTCTTTCAGTAATACTGACAGATGTCAGAACAGCTTGTGAAGCCTTCCTGAGTCCTGTGCATTGCGTGAGCGGAGTAGGAGAGAACTTGGGAGGGCTGCTGCAGCTGTTCTGATTGTTGGAATAATCCACCCTGTGCACAGCATCCACACAAGCCTCGGGGGCACTCTTGAAATCTGGAAGGAGGGCGCTGCCTATCCCAGCCCCCCTCTGGATCTGAGCTCGGTGAAGCTGTCAGAATTATGTAATTTATATTAAATACTCCTGACCACCATACTCTGTATTCTGTAGTGTAGCCGTTTTCAACCAGGGTGCCTTTGGGTTTCTTCAGGGGTGCTTTAGAAAAATGCCTAAAATTTGCCCTTAAATTGTATACAAGTCAGTGGGTGGATCAAGCCTAGTTTAATTTTTTACATTTCAGAATGGGGTGCAGAATGTTAAAGGGTGCCTTGACAAAAAAAAAATAAAAAATTGGGAAACCCCTGACTGCCATACTCTGTAAGCTTGGCTCTGTTATTTCAAAGCCATTGTTTCTAAATTTTAGAGACTCTTTAATTACTGGCATACCACTAGATTAGCACAAAGTCAATGTGGTGCCTATATTTAGAAAGAATTAAAGTCTTTACCTACACTGTGTGCACAATTACTAGGCAAGTAAGTATTTTGACTAAAGCTTAATTTTTATGCATATTGTCCAATCCAAGCTTTATATACTTGAATGTTTATTGGATTTAGGCATAACAGGTGATGTGTATTTATGTAATGAGGGAGGGTGTTGCCTAAGGAGGTCAAGGTGTGCATAATTAGTAGGCAGCGTCTTTTCCTCAGGCAAAATGGGCTAAAAAAGACATGTAACTGACTCGTCAAAAATTGTAAAAAGTCTTTCAGAGGGATGCAGCACTATTGACATTTCTAAATTATTGGGGCGTAATCACAGAACCATCAAATGTTGTGTTGCAAATAGCCAACAGGGTCGCAAGAAATGTGTTGAGAAAAAAAGACACAAATTAACCGCTAAACATTTGAGAAAAATCAAACGTGAAGCTACCAGGAACCCATTACTCTCCAGTGCTGTCATATTTCAGAGCTGCAACCTACTTGGAGTGCTCAGAAGTACAAGGTGTTCAGTACTCAGAGACATGGCCAAGGTAAGGTAGGCTGAAACCCGACCACCACTAAACAAGACACATAAGTTGAAATGTCAAGACTCTGAAGACAGGTTTTTCAAAGGTTTTTGGACTGATGAGGTGAAAGTGAGGATATACTTATATTGGCATGGGGCGGGGTCACCGGAGGCCCACACCTTATGACATCACCGCCCATCATGCCCTGGGCGACGACGTCATGCCCATCATGCCCCGGGTGGTGACATCATAAGGGACGGGCCTCCGGTGATCCTGTCCCATGCCAATATAAGTAGTGGCACACCGTGCACCCAGCATTAGAGCAGGAGAGAGCGTTGAGTCAACATCAGAAGAAGAACAGATGGAGAAGACAGCGGAGAAGACCCAGCAAAAGAGCGAGCAAAAGAGCGAGAAGAAAGCGGAGAAGACTTGGCAGAAGACAGTGAACAGAGGGAGAAGAACTGGAGAGGGCTAGAAGAAATCAGTGGAGGAGGCAGAAGAGCTGGAGAGGGGAGAAAAAGTCGGATGAGACCCCCGAAGTTGCCTAATAAATTACTTTAAAAACATGTGTACTGTTTTATTTTTAACACTTTTTTAGGTGAATGGGTAGATGTACAATGTACCCCATACTCATTCACATAGGGTGGGGGGCCAGAATCTGGCAGCCCCCCAAATCACCCACCCCCCATGTTGAGGGCATGCGGTCTGGTACGGTTCGGGGGGGGGCACTTGCTCGTCCCCACCCCCTTTCTTGACCTGCCAGGCTGTGTGCTCGGATAAGGGTCTGGTATGGATTTTGGGGGGGGGCCACGCCGTTTTTTCGTCGTGGGGGTTCCCCTTAAAATCCATACCAGACCGAAGGGCCTGATACGCTCTTGGAGGGGGAAACCATGCCGTTTTTTTTTTTAATTTGGCGTAGAGTTTCCCTTCAAGATCATCAGAGCACAAGTCACATGCCAAAGTCGGGTTCTGTTAATACGGTGATCAGACTTTGATCCGACTTCAGTGATATTCAGTGGGCTGAAGTAGGATCAAAGTCGGACCAAAGTAGTGCAGGGACTACTTTGAAGTCGTACTAATATGAATGGTTGTCATTGGAAATCATGGGGAATGACTTGTCATGTTACTTTGCAGTCCCAAATCGTGGGACAAGTCATACAAGTGTGAAAGGGGCCTAAAAGGAATTTATGTCGCACTGGGATTGTTTTGATTGGTCAAAAGACAAGTCATACTATCTCAAAGTCAGAGCAAAATCTTATCTTGTTCATTCAAATCGGATGGAAGTAGGACCGATGTTGCAGGGCAAAGTAGAATGACAGTCGTGTTGTACCAGTGTGATTCCAACCTGAGGCTGGGTTCACACTGGTCATTTTTACAGGGTTTTTCTAAACTTTTGTACAGGCGTTTTTTGAGAGATTTTGCGGGCATTTTTGCTTTCCTTTCTTTTTTTAATTAATTTTGGCCAATGGAAAGCTGTTTACTAGGGGGGAAAAAACGTTTTTTCATGTTTTTTACTCATATTTCAGGGATTCCTATTGTAGTGATCTATTGGGGCAAAAAGCTCAACAGAAGCTCGTCATTCAACTTATTTAGAGCTACAAGCTTCAAGCGACACAATGCACAGGTCAGAGTGGCAATTGAAAAGCACAGGATTTTGAAAGTTAAGCATATTGGAGCTTTAAACTAAAAAAATAAAAAAAAAAAACGCTTAGGTGTGAATGGGAACTTATTGGTGCTGACAGGTGACATGCAGATAGGCAACTGAAGTGAAATATTGAGACCACAAGCGAGTCTGTAGTCTGTAAATTAGCTGTAATTCATGCTATGCTGAGCTACACAATGACAGAAGTCAAGCTGTAGATAAACAAACAGCAGGATCCAGAACACAGAATGAGGACACGCTTTACGCTTACAAGCTCTTTGAGTACAAAAACAAACTTACAACATGAAATCTCTACCACGCGTAAAACAATCCTTCTCACGCCTGATCCCTGAACCCTGTTACCCAGTGGCGGTCCGTCAAATGAGCCCTAAACCTAAAACAGGGCTGCAAAGCCCAATACAGATTGTTACAAATAACAAACTAGTACAACTATTCACAAATGAGTGCTTGAGTATGTAAAAGTATAAATGCATAAAGAGAACACAGGATACTATTTATAATGTTAACAATTTTTTTCTGTGATACATCCTATTTTTCAAATTAACATCCATTTCATGTAGAGGATATATTGAACAGAGGATATCTACAGTACCCATTGTTCTCTATGGGGCAGCGGATGTCAGCGGACATGTGTCCACTCACACCTGCCAGTATTCGATCTGATGAAATCCGCTAAAAACAGATGGATGGGGATAGTTTCGCCATCAGTCCGGCAGATCGGATGACAATCAGATGGAAACCGACATGCAGTCCGTTTCCATCCGACCTCCCAATAGAGAACAGCGGGCTGTGTCCGTGTCTGATCTGTATAGCGGAACGGACGTGGACCTGTCATTTGCCTGCTCAGAGGGGATAGGTGGAAAGATCCCCCTCTGAGCAGGTGGATCCGCTTGGTCGGATTTCGCCTCGCGTGAAAGGGGCCTAACATGTAGGCTTACATTAGAGCATTTTATTACATAGTTTAATATTTTGCTAGTTAGCAATGACTCCAAAATATGGAGACTGCCATGGAACAAGATTAAGAAGTAGGGGCAATTGAGGTTCTCTCTCAGCAAATATCCAAGTGACACAGAGTTGTACTTATCTTCTTTTATAATCTAGAGACCATGGGTATGCGACTGTAGAGTAGTGCAGTGACTTGTGGTGCCATTCAGTGTGGTGCAGAGAAATGCGGACATGCTTCTTTTTCTGCACTACAACACACTGCACTGGGTACAAAGAAAACAATTGTGCCCAACAGAGATCTGCATTTATCCTTTTCAGAAAAATACAGGTCACCACGCAATCTCTTACATGAGTTCTGTTATGTCCTCAGCCGTCCTGCCCCTCAATTTCTTCCTCCTGTATCTGCTGGTTCTGGGGTGTCCATATCAGGCACTGGCACACTGCTGGCAGGACACTCACTCTCTCCATGGCTGCACAGCGGAGAACACAAGGTGGATTCTTTCAGTAATACTGACAGATGTCAGAACAGCTTGTGAAGCCCTACTGAGTCCTGTGCATTGCGTGAGCGGAGTAGGAGAGAACTTGGGAGGGCTGCTGCAGCTGTTTTGATTGTTGGAAGAATCCACCCTGTGCACAGCATCCACACAAGCCTCGGGGGCACTACTGAAATCTGTAAGGAGGGCGCTGCCTATCCCAGCCCCCCTCTGGATCTGAGCTCAGTGAAGCTGTCAGAATTATGTAATTTATATTAAATACTCCTGACCAGCATACTCTGTATGCTGTAGTGCAGCCTTTTTCAACCAGGGTGCCTTTGGGTTTCTTCAGGGGTGCTTTAGAAAAATGCCTAAAATTTGCCAAAAAATTGTATACAAGTCAGTGGGTGGATCAAGCCTACCATTTAGTTCCACAAAGCAACAGGTTTTCAATGTGCACCAACCTTCCAGCCACCGGCATCCTAACAACCAATGACATCATCGGTTGATAAGGAGGATGCCAGGCGCCTGCACAGCATCCTTGTTTGCCCCTCTCCATCAGCACTGGGGTCACAATAGCTGAATGAGGGAAAGAAACATTGCAATATTTAAGGTCAGTACCAGTATAGTACAAAGGTGTATTTGCTTTGTAATGCCGCGTACACACGGGTGGACTTTCCAAGCGGACTGGTCTGACGGACCGAATCCGCCGGACAATCCGACCGTGTGTGGGCTGCATCGGACTTCCGACGGACCATTTCGGTCAGAAATCCGACGGACTTTAGATTTGAAACTTGCTCCAAATCTTTACGTCGTAACTCCGCCGGACTCAGTTTCTGACAGAAAGCCCGTTCGTCTGTATGTTTGTCCGATGGTCCAGATACGACGCAAGGGCAGGGTACTACATCTCGCGCTCGCTGCAATAGGAAAAATACATTTTCCTATTGCAGCGAGCATGAGGCGACGATGTCCCTTAGGTCTGGTATGGATTTTAAGGGGAACCCCCTACGCCGAAAAAAAGGCGTGGGATCCCCCCAAAATACATACCAGACCCCTATCCGAGCACGCAGCGCGGCCGGTCAGGAAAGGGGGTGGGGACGAGCGAGCACCCCCCCCTCATGAACCATACCAGGCCGCATGCCCTCAACATGGGGGGTGCGGGTGCTTTAGGGGAGGGGGCGCCCAGCGCCCCCCCAAAGCACCTTGTCCCCATGTTGATGAGGACAAGGGCCTCTTCCCGACAACCCTGGCCGTTGGTTGTCGGGGTCTGCAGGCGGGGGGCTCTCTCCGGCCTCTTCTCCCGGTGTTTGACCTCTTCTTGACCTCTTCTTGACCTTCTTCGTTGTCCGGATCTTCTGACGGCTCCTCCGCTATCTTCTGCCGCTCTTTTGCTAGTTGTGGTCCGGACTTCTGCGTCGTCTTCTTCCCTCTTCTCTCTTCCGATGTTGACACGACGCTCTCTCCAACTGTAATGCTGTCTGAGTGCTCCGCTATGACTTATATAGGCGGTGACCCCGCCCCCTTATGCCGTCACAGTCCTTGGGCATGCTGGGACTGTGACGGCATAAGGGGGCAGGGTCAACATCACGTGGTGACCCCCCCCTTATGACACCCCAGAACCAGCAGATACAGGAGGAAGAAATTGAGGGGCAGGACGGCTCAGGACTTAACAGAACTCATGTAAGAGATTGTGTGGTGACCTGCATTTTTCTGAAAAGCATAAACGCAGGTCTCTGTTGGGCACAATTGTTTTCTTTGTGCCCAGTACAGAGTGTTGCAGTGCAGAAAAATGCAGCATGTCCGCATTTCTCTGCACCACACTGAATGGCGCTCAGACAGCATTACAGCCGGATAGAGCATCGTGTCAACATCGGAAGAAGAGAAGAGGGAAGAAGGTGACGCAGAAGTCCGGACCACCGCTAGCAAAAGAGTGGCAGAAGATAGCGGAGGAGCCGGCAGAAGAACCGGACACCGGGAGAAGAGGTCAAACACCAGGAGAAGAGGCCGGAGAGAGCGGCAAAGAACCGGATGCCAGGAGAAGAGGCTGGAGGGACCCCCGAAGTCGGTAGAAGACCCACGAAGTCGGAAGAAGACCCCCGGAGCTGTCTAATAAATCACTTTAAAAACCTGTGTAGTGTGTTTTTTTAGTGACACTTTTTCCCTAGGTGAATGGGTATGGGTACGATGTACCCCATACTCATTCACATAGGGTGGGGGGCCGGGATCTGGGGGCCCCCTTATTAAAGGGGGCTCCCGGATTCCGATAATCCCCCCGCCCGCAGACCCCGACAACCAACGGCCAGGGTTGTCGGGAAGAGGCCCTTATCCTCATCAACATGGGGACAAGGTGCTTTGGGGGAGGGGGGGCCGCAGGGCCCCCCAAAGCACCCACACCCCCTATGTTGAGGGCATGCGGCCTGGTACGGTTCAGGAGGGGGGGGGCGCTCGCTTGTCTCCACCCCCTTTCCTGACCGGCCGGGTTGCGTGTTCGGATAGGGGTCTGGTATGGATTTTGGGGGGACCCCACGCCATTTTTTCGGCGTAGGGGGTTCCCCTTAAAATCCATACCAGACCTAAGGGCCTGGTATGCCCCGCGACGGGGCTTGCAAGGTGTTAATCTCGCCGATAAAAGCAGCGAGATTGACTTCCTTTTTTAGTCCCGTCGTAATCGAGTCAAGTTCAAAATGAACGAACTTGTCCGTGTGTGGGTAAGTCCGTTCATTCGGAAAGTCCGCCGTAACTCCGTCGGAAGTCCGTCAGGAAGACCTAGCCTGCCGGAAAGTCCGGTCGTGTGTAGGCAAGTCCGTCCGTTCAGAAAGTCCGTCAGAAGTCCGCCGGAAGTCCGTCGGGAAGACCGTCGGACCTAGTTTCCCAGAAAGTCCGGTCGTGTGTACGCTGCATAAGAATAAATTACCTCTTAGGTTGGATGCCCTCGATGTATTGATGTTGCTGCATTATAAAAAATGATTAGTTTCATTTTTTACATTTCAGAATGGGGTGCCTCAAGATTGTGCACAATGTTAAAGGGTACCTTGACAAAAAAAAAAAAGGGAAACACTGCTGTAGTCTATATTACATACCCATGACTGCCATACTCTGTAAGCTTGGCTCTGTTATTTCAAAACCATTGTTTCTAAATTTTAGAAACTCTTTAATTACTGGCATACCACTAGATTAGCACAAAGTCAATGTATATATATTATACATAACTATATTTAGAAAGAATTAAAGTCTTTACCTACACTGTGTGCACAATTATTAGGCAAGTAAGTATTTTGACTAAATCTTATTTTTTATGCATATTGTCCAACTCCAAGCTTTATATACTTGAATGCTTATCGGATTTAAGCATAACAGGTAATGTTTATTTGTGTAATGAGGGAGAGTGTTGCCTAAGGAGGTCAAGGTGTGCATAATTATTAGGCAGAGTCTTTTCCTCAGGCAAAATGGGCAAAAAAAGACATGTAACTGACTCGTCAAAAATTGTAAAAAGTCTTTCAGAGGGCCTGGAATGCTCTTGGAGGGGGAACCCAAGGTGTTTTTTTTTTCATTTGCTGTGGAGTTTCCCTTCAAGATCATCAGAGCACAAGTCGCATGCCAAAGTCGGGTTCCGTTAATATAGCGATCAGACTTTGATCTGACTTCAGTGATACTCAATGGGATGAAGTAGGGTCAAAGTCGGACCAAAGTAGTACAGGGACTACTTTGAAGTCGGTACAACTTGAAGTCATACTAATATGAATGGCTGTCATTTGAAATCATGGGGAATGACTTGTCATGCTACTTTGTAGTCCCAAATCGTGGGACAAGTCGTACAAGTGTGAAAGGGGCCTAAAAGGAATTTATGTCACACTGGGATTGTTTTGACTCGCCAAAAGACAAGTCGTACTATCTCAAAGTCGGAAGCAAAATCTTATCTTTTTCATTCAAATCGGATGGAAGTAGGACCGAAGTAGGACCGATGTAGGACTGATGTTGCAGGGCAAAATAGGATGACAGTTGTGTCTCATACCAGCTCATACCTGAGGCTGGGTTCACTCTGGTCATTTTTACAGGCTTTTTCTAAACTTTTGTAAAAGCGTTTTTTGAGAGTTTTTGCAGGCATTTTTGCTTTCCTTACTTTTTTTAATTAATTTTGGCCAATGGAAAGCTGTTTACTAGGGGGGAAAACACATGTTTTTTTTATGCTTTTTACTCATATCTCAGCCATTCCTATTGTAGTCATCATTTGGGGGAAAAAAAGATAAACAGAAGCTTGTCACTCAACTTTTTTAGAGCTACAAGCTTAAGCGATACAATGCGCAGGTCAGGGTGGCAATTGAAAAGCACAGGATTTTGAAAGGTAAGCATATTGGAGCTTTAAACTAAAAAAAAAAAACAAAAAAAACGCTTAGGTGTGAATGGGATCTTATTGGTGGTGTCAGCTGACATGCAGATAGGTAACTGAAGTGAAATATTGAGACCACAAGCAAATCTGTAGTCTGTAAATGAGCTGTAATTCATGCTATGCTGAGCCACACAATGACAGAAGTCAAGCTGTAGATAAACAAACAGCAGGATCCAGAACACAGAATGAGGACACGCTTTACGCTTACAAGCTCTTTGAGTACAAAAACAAACATACAACATGAAATCTCTACCACATGTAAAACAATCCTTCTCACGCCTGATCCCTGAACCCTGTTGCCCAGTGGCGGCCCGTCGAATGAGCCCTAAACCTAAAACTACGTGTGTGTGGTTATAACCTCCTAAAACTTTTACATATATAGTACTGCTGTAGGTGGTACAGAAGTTGTCCCTCAACATTCACATGAACTACATCAACACGTACAACATGTAAAACAGCTATATTTCTAGATCCTAACAGATTACTGGGAATACGTTTTAAAATTGGAACTATCAAAACATTTTAAAAATGTCTGAATGTCAGTGTCATGTCTGGAATGTTTTTAGTTCATTTGAACTGAAAGTTCAATGGTTTAATATTTCAAAGCTTTGATGGTTTGGTAGTGCTTTAAAATGTTCTTGGCTGTATAGGAAAGTTTTTAATAAAACAAACAACAGTTGCATGTTTTATCTGTATGAAATCGTGATTATATCAGGTTCCAACCCTGACTCACCCAGTAGTTACTCCCGTAAAGCTAGTTTTAGGTAATATTATTAGCACTAGAAGCTGTAACAACTTTTTACTACTGTAAATGCAGCACACAATGCTACACTACTTTCTGCTTAATGGGTAACTCCAAATTCGTGGGAAAAAAGAACAAATAAAAAAAAATAATAGTATAGCATATACAGTTGTGACACAAGTCATATTGTAATTGAATGTTTTTTAAAAAAGTACCTTTCCTTTTCAAACTGCAGCTCTGTAATTTTCTGTAAAATGCAATAAAATAAGGCCACCTGGAGGTGTTCTGTACACAGAATGTGTACAGAACGCCCCCCAGAAACATAATTTCCTGCTTATGTGATTGGCTCACTGATTTTCCCAGAAGACTGCACTAAGATACAAGTCAGATTTCAGGCAACTCCTGCAACAAAAATTTAATTTTTGGTGAGATACTCCCAATAGGAAATCACATCTAAAGGGATGCACACCCTGCAATTTTCCTCATTAGAGCCCTGCAGGTGCAGCAGCTGATAAGGAGGTAGGAATCTGGAGCAAAGTTTATTAAAATCCCTGCAATGTACACAGGTCACCCAGAGAGGAATGTTTTTTTTTCTCAACAAAAGTGGAGTTGCTTTTTAAACAAGTCATCGGGTGCCAGTATAGTTGTTCTGTATGGTGCAAATTAGATGGTTAAATAAGGGTTTGTCACTTTCATTTGTGTGATTAATATGAGGCCCATCTAGTGTTTTGCACACATTCTAGCTTTATGCAAGTAAGGATTGTGCATGTTTTAAGTACACAGCGGTTGATTTACTAAAAGTAAGGGAGGTTGCACTTTGCAAAGGAATTTTCTCCAGAGCTCTAGTCATGTGCAAGGAAATAAAAAAAAAGAGCATTTTTCCTTGCACATGGCTGGAAACTGGAAGCCAGCAGAAGTTCACCTCATCCACTAAGCTCTGGGGCAAATTTCCTTGCAAAGTACAATTTCCCTTGCAAAAAAAACAGCCTATTTAGCTTTAGTAAATAAACCCCACAGAGTCAATTGGGTTTATTTACTAAAGTTGGAAAATGCAAAATCAGGCTCACTTCTGCATGGAAACCAATCAGCTTCTAACCTTAGCTTCTTTAGCCAGGACCGGTGCTAGACTGTTTTGCACCCTAGGCAAGACCAGCTAAGTACTTGCACCCCCCAGCCCCCCGTCAGCAATGTTATACCTGTCAAGAAATATAGGAGATTAAATAAAGTCCCCTGAATGAACACAAGGCTGTAATAGGTTTACCAGTCCAACTGCACCATCCAGGGAAAGGAACAAAGGGTTGTACCAACCACAAAAATTGGTTGCTTTATTAATCGTGACCAATTATGTCATATGCAATTGCCACGGGAGCTCCAGGAGAATAATCCGGATGTTTTTCGGAATTATCTCCGGATGACGGACCCCTGCTTTCACCAACTCTTGGCATTGTTGACCCCCTATAATAAGAAGCAGGACACATGCATAACGCTTTTATTTTATTTTTTGTTTGAATAATAATGATTTGATTTGGTATATTTTCAATATTTTTGGATGTATAGAATGCACTTTTTGGTTAAGTTCTATTGGCAGATAGCATGTCTAATTTTATTTGTTTTCTTTCTTTAATGCACAATAAAAAAATTGTGTACAATAATACTTATTGGTAGTTACATTTAAAAAAATACAATGTAAAATTGACAAGGGACACTAACATAGTTGTACCTTTGATCTTAAAAACTACGAGATAATAGTGTTGTGGTAACTTGCCCAAATAAAAAAAAAAAAAAGTAATAATATTATTCTTGATATCACTAGAAAAAAAAAAGCCTTTGAAAATGTGTTTGCAATAACTCTATCAGTATCACTAGCAAAGCAGCTTCATTATTATCCCATTAAAGAAGAAGAGAATGTGCACTGCATTTCGAGATTTCATAATTTGCCACTTCTCGAATGTTAATTCTCCATTACAAACGCTAGTTTACAAGACCGACCACTTCTGAGCATGCGTGTTTGTTTTTTAACAATCAGGAGTGCTTTATTAAAGAGAAATTCACAGTACAAAAATACAAAAGTATACAATTGGTACAGTGTCAGTATTTTACAAATGAATCTTCAAACACAGTCTTATTATACTTGTTATCTATCTCACATTGACTTGAGAGAGAAAATAAAATAAACTGGATGCAATAAGGGAATGTCACATTAATGTATCAGACCAGTTAGGGTAGGAGGAGAAGCCTAAGAGGGTGGGGGGGGAGACGCACATGAGGAGGGAAGGAAGAGACAAATAGCGAGGGGAAGATTATTCGGTCCCTGCAATGGTCACAGAATTCCTTAAAGAACAACCGATATCTAGTACAACCACCTCCCTGTTAAGTAGTCCATGGCAGCCAGACCTTATATAACTTTCAGGGACAACCCCGACTAATGTACGTCAACTTATACAGAGGCAATGCAGCATTAATTTTATTTTTCCAGGATGAGATAGAGGGAGGGCTGGCAGAAGTCCACTTACAGAGAATTTCTTTTTTGGCATAGTAGAGGAGTAACGATATTAGAATCTTGCTATGATGTGATTTTTGCTCATCCTCATGTATTCACAACAGGGCCAGCTCCGGTGTTCTGGGGACAGACAAGTCCATCCGGACATTTAGATGGTCAAACACCCCCATCCAAAAGGTCCATAGCACGGGGCAGTCCCAAAACATATGTAGATAGGTACCCATCTGCGTCCGACAATGGGTCCCTATCAGGATACATCCTGGAGAGTCTCACCGGAGTAAAATAAATTCTATGTAGGAATTTTATTTGTGTCAATTTGTCTCCGGCCGAGATTACCAATTTGGGGCCTTGCTCCAAGCAGTTCTCCCAATCCTCCCTGTCCAGGGCGGGGATATCTGACCTCCATGTATTCCACAACCTATCCATTTTGGGTGTATCCTTGGGTAGTAGGGTATAATATAAGGTAGAGAGAGGCTTCTCTAAGTCGCAACAGGATAATAGCTCCTCTAATGGTTCTAGCTGAAGGAGTGGGGGCACAGGGAACTGTGCCCTGACCGCATGTCTTAACTGGGCATACCGGAAGTACATCCATCCCGGAAGCTCATATGTCCTGGACATTTGAGCAAAGGACATCAATGAACCATTGGGTATGATATCTTTCAGTGTTTTTATGCCAAATCCTGCCCATAACTGGGGATCAGGGATTGTCCGAAAATGAGGTAGATTAGGATTTCCCCAAAGAGGCTGGACCGGTGCCCATCTCCCCTCAAGAGAAAAACCACGTCTAGCCGCGTTCCACACTAGAACCATTGCCTTTGTTGGGGCAGGTATGTCCTCATAGGCTTTTATCCCTCTGTATACTAAATTTTGTAGTGCCTGCATAGATCCAAATCGAGCCGCCTCTACACACACCGCAGCATTAGAACGGCTCCCTACTAACCACCAGTAGGTTGTTACGAGCATTGCAGCCCAATAATAGGTCCTTAAATTGGGAAGAGCAAGCCCTTCCAACTGTATGGGCAATTGCAATGTGGATTTGGCCAAGCGTGGAACAGAGCCGTTTCAGATAAAGGATATGACACATTTGTCCACCTCCCGAAAGAAGAATACCGGTATCCAGAGTTTCGGAAGAGGTAGTTAAACTTGGGTAATAGCATCATTTTCAAAATGTTTATTCACCCAAGGAGATTTAGGGGAAGACCAGACCAGGACTGACATCTCTCTTTAAAAAGGCGGAGTAGAGGGAGTATGTTAAGACTTTAATACTGTGCAACATCCCTGGCCACCCTAATCCCAATATATTTGAATTCCGATACCCATGTCAGAGGTAGATTACCAGCTGTATCAGAAGCCCGATTATCCAGGGGAAAGAGGACCAATTTTGACCAATTTATACGGATCCCTGACAGGGTACCGAATTTGTCAAAAAGGTCCAAGGTGGCTGTCAAGGAAGGCCCTGCATCATTTAAATAGAGCAGTGCGTCGTCCGCATAAAGGGATATTTTCTCTTCAAGTTTACCCAACTGCAATCCCTTAACCTCCACAGATTCCCTTACCAATATCGCCAGGGGTTCTACAGTGAGGGCAAATAAACTAGGTGACAATGGATAACCTTGACGAGTGCCCCTGTGGAGTGGGAAGGGATCAGAGATCCTATCATTCGTCCTCACCCTAGCCCTTGGTGCCTGATATAGCAACTGGAGCCAATGGAGAAATCCAGGTCCGAAACCAAATTGTTGCAGCACACCCATGAGATATTCCCACTCCACAGACTCAAACGCCTTCTCAGCGTCAAGAGAGGCGATCACCCTATTTCCAGTATTGTCATGTGTTATGGACAAGTTGAGAAAAAGATGTCGTATATTGATATCCGTGCCCTTTCCTGGCATGAACCCAGTTTGGTCAACATGGACCACTGTCGATATAACCGACGATAGACGTGTGGCTAGGATCTTGGCCAAAATTTTTGCGTCCACATTGAGTAATGAAATGGGCCTATACGACGCACACTCCTAGAGATCCTTACCGGGTTTAGGGATCAGAACAATGACCATAGACTCCATGACTCCATAGACTCGGGCAAATTATCCTCGCCAGCAAGTCGAGAGAAGAGGGATGCCAGTCTCGGTGCAAGGAGCTCAGCATTCTGGGAGTAAAACTCCGTAGGCAGTCCATCCACTCCCGGGGTCTTTCCACTCTGGAGGCCCCCTATAGCAGTTTGTACCTCCTCTAGGGAGATGTCCCCATCCAGCATCGTTCTATGTGCTTCAGATAGAGTGGGGAAGGGGATATTATTAAGGTATTCCAGCAGTTCAGATGGGGTATTATTGACCCTAGAAGTGTATAACTCTTTAAAAAAAGAGCAAAATCTATCGTTAACATCCTCCAGAGAGGTCAGTAATTCGCCCTGGTCATTGCGAACACTTGCAATATGTGTGGACCCCACCGGACCCCGTGTTAGCCAGGCCAACAGCCTCCCATTTTTATTGCCATATTCGAATATCCTTTGTGTAGAGTAAAGCATAGATTTTTTGGTTTGATCTACATTATATAAGGAAAGTTCCCTTAGGGCCCTTTGCCAGTCTTGATGGTTAGGGACAGTTGGGGACTCAATGTATGCCGCCTCGCATCTCCCAGCCTCCCCCTCCAACAACTCCAAGGACTGAGAAGCCTCTCTCTGTAATGAGGATATACGAGAGATATATTGCCCCCTGATCCAGGCCTTAAATGTGTCCCATAAGGTTGAGGGATGGGCAGATTCTCTGTTTCTTAACCAAAAATTACAAATGGCTTCCGACATTGCCTCCTGAATCCTGTCGTCCATTGCCCAAAACCTGGAAAGCTGCCATAACCTTGGGCTAGGGGATCTATCCAGGGAAATGGTAAGGCTGAGGGGAGCATGATCTGATATTCCCCTTGGCATGTGCCTAACTTCCCTTGTCCAGCATAGTGCTCCTGTGGATACGTATATCAGATCTATTCGGGAAAGGGCTCTATAAGAGGCAGAGTGACATGTGCATTCTCTATCATGTGGGTGGAAATGCCTCCAGGCATCAGTCAGCACAAACGTGGTCGCCCAATTTTGTAACTCCGACGAGATGCGGACCCCAGAAAGCAGTCTGTCCATCTCCTGAGAGGGCACCAAATTAAAGTCTCCAAAAAGAAAAACCTCCTGAGTATAGTACCCCATGACAATTTGCATAATATCATAGAGAAGTTGTGCCCTCGCAGGAGGTGGAAGGTACAGGCCCACTAGCACCAGTTGCTTTGCATACACTGTCATATGGATAATCACATATCGTCCCTCAGGATCTGTTCGTACATCAAGAACCTGAAATGGGAGGGACCTGCGGATCAACACACTCACGCCCCTGGCATAATTTAAGTATGTAGAGTGGTAATGTGCTCCTACCCAGGCCTTCTTGAGACCAAGGATTTTTGAGCCAATTAAGTGTGTCTCCTATAGAATGCATATATGTGGTATGGACTTCTGTAAAAATTTAAAAACAAGAGACCTTTTAATGGCTGAATTCAGCCCTCTGACATTCCATGAGATAATGGATATATTAGCCATATGGCAATTGGCAAGAGAGAAGTGATCCCGATCCACAAGTCCCAACCACCGCCCAGTTTGACCACACAGAAAAGAGATCCTCACAATACATTTCCTCCACTCCATCCACCAACTGAACAGTACTTAATGTGAGATTTATCAAGCAAGAAGGTACATCTGCAGGAAAAAATTGTGTACATAAGAGGCAACAGGCCCCCATCATTTGCAAAGCGACTCCAAACCTAAACAGAACATATACATTTCCCCAATATCTGCAATGGCAGATAACATACCCCCCCTCCCACATCTCCACTAAAACTGGTGATGCATATAAACCCTAAAACCCCAACTGTCACAACTTAGTAGGGGGCGTGAACTTTTAGCAAGAGGTGTTGTCCAGCATGACAACAGAGATGCTGGTGTAATGGCATAAGCATATATCTTTCTCCTGGGCAATTCAGGGGCACAAAACTTAATTGCAAACAACATTAAACCTTTACTTCCCCCTCGGCTTGTGATCAAAGCTCCTGAACCTTTCCTTAAGAACAGTACCGGTCAGTGCTCCATTACCAGATTTAGTCTCATTCATGCCTCATAATGGTTGCTGTTCTATATCGGAAGTATGTGGCAGAAGTCCATCAAAGCAATCTAGGAGCCCTCTCCGTCTGAGGAGACTGCATATCCATTCTTTTAGTATCCATACCTCCTGGAGCCACTGGCAGTCAGCAGAGCAAAGCGATTTGAAAAAATGTATATATGAATCAGCCTATAAGATTTACCTCTGACATTATCACCCATTCAGGCAGGCATCATTGTCACCACATAAGCGGCAGCAAGCAGTGTATCCAGGATGGCCATTCAACTATTGAACCTTGCTATCAAACCATTGCAATGGCAGTCCATTGCACCGCACAGGGTGAAATATAAGCTAGTGTTTCCGCCTTGTTTAGTTCCCTGCAGATCCCATCCAGACTGCTTACAGCGTCGAAGCCCATGGTTGCAGGAACCTCATGGCAGGCAAGAGCAGACAGCAGCCATCCCACACAACATAGTCCAGCAATCAATAACAGGATTCCACTTGTCACACGTACAATCAAACACTAAGACAGCTGTATCTCCAGTATAAATATGGGTTTACCTGATAAAAGTTTCCGCAGGGACCCCACAAGGCCGTGGCCGGAGAGCTGTAGTAACAAAAGAGTACCTCCAGAGTCAGGAGCAAGCCCTGCATGCCGCTGAGGGGGGGAGTTCAGGTAGCGATCCATTTAACGGCGGGCCGGTAGAGCTTCCAGCCAGGTGGCAGCTTCCCGAGGGGAGGTGAAAAAACGCACCGTCTCGCCATCCTGGACTCTCAGCCGGGTCGGGATTAGAATACTATATTTGATATTCCGCGCCCGCAGCGACACTTTAAACTGGTCAAAAGATCTGCGCAATTTTTGAGTCTCGACAGAGTAATCCGGAAAGAATAGCAGGTTTGTATTCTGGAACTTAGGCTCACCAGCTTCCCAGAGAATCTCATCCCGATCTCTGAAATTTAGCATCCGGAAGATCAGGGTGCGGGGGTTGGATCCTGGTGGTCCGAGAGCAGGAGGGATTCGATGGGCACGCTCCACAGTAAAGAAGGGGGAAAACTGAGCAGTAGTAGTGACCTCAATAATTCTTCCACAAAGACCGTGGGGTTCTTCCCTTCTGCCCCCTCCGGCATACCCACAATCCGGAGATTGTTCCTCCTGTTTCTGTTTTCCGTGTCGTCCACTTTATATTCCAAGGCCCGGACTTTTGTTTGTAACATGCGGATGGATGCTGTATGGTCTGTAACAGCATCCTCCATCAGACCCACTCGCTGTTCCACCTCCGTCACTCGTGAGCGAAGCTTGTCCAGGTCTTGTCGGATCAAGCCCACATCTAGCTGCACTGCTTCGATCTTGTTCGTCA
This sequence comes from Aquarana catesbeiana, assembly GCF_042186555.1. Taxonomy (NCBI): domain Eukaryota; kingdom Metazoa; phylum Chordata; class Amphibia; order Anura; family Ranidae; genus Aquarana; species Aquarana catesbeiana. Next base: position 609,697,285 of record NC_133324.1, on the reverse strand, counting down.
AGGCAGCTTGACAGGAGGCAATCGCAGCCATTACCTCCGGGAACCCAAGCTGTGGCATCTCCGCCGGATCGTCAACTTCAGTCTGCGACGCCATGTTGGAGAGCAGCCTGGGAAAGTCCGCCACGTGGAGGTCTGTATTTAGACCTGTATCGTCCGGTAACTGTGGGAAACTAAGTTTTTCCGCCTTCCACCGCGTTTTGTATGGCATCTGGAGTATTTGGGTTAGTAGCCAAGTGTAAAGTTAGCCAGGAATCAGGATAATTATTCAACAGCCAGCAGAGCTCCGATTCACATGTCCTCCTAGGTTGCCATCTTGGACACGCCCCCCGAGCATGCGTGTTTGTAGTTTGGACTTTGTACTTTACACACGCTCGGAAAATCCGACAACGGACATTTGTCCGTGGAAAATTTTAAAACCTGCTATCCAACATTTGTCCGCAGAAAATCTGACAACAATTGTCTGATGGAGCATACAAACGGTCGGATTTTCCGCCAACAGCCTGTCATCGCACATTTCCCGTCGGAAAATCCGATCGTGTGTATGAGGCTTTAGTCTAGTATGGCTTCTAAGAGTCTTTCACCCATTGTTGTTTGTGCTAATTAACCCTGCTATTGTGTAAAAGAGTTTTGTGTTGATATTTATGATAATGTGTATTGTATAGTCAGTGAGCTAGAAGATGGCAAGTCTACCCTGAAAGGTCATATCTCTGAGTCACCAAATCTGGGTAAATGATTAGTAAACTAGCTTATGTTAATTAGGTTTCTGGTTACAGTTTGTATTGTCAGCATGCTGTATATATTTGTGTGTCATCTCAAATAAAAAAGTTCATGTTCAGCAACTAAACGAGTATTGCCTTGTTTGCTGTTGTCAGTGGTTGGATAATCTGATATCTATATTCAGACTGGGAGGAAGCGGTATATGACGAAAGCCCTCAAGCGGAGTGTGGGACATTTTGTTACAGAACCAATGACTGTTGTTGCCATCTTAAAGAGGGCAGTGTGGTGGCATACTGAGCTCCAGACATTGGAGCCAACAGGGTGTGTGGGGCAACCTGTCTGCATGACCTCAAAGACCCAGGCATAAAAAAAATTAAAATACGACAGGGACTACTGTAGGTCAAGGTCAAACAGTATGAACCAGCAACCGTGGCTGCGCCCTAGACAGCAGTGCACCCTAGGCGGCTGCCTAGTTCACCTAGTGGTAGCACCGGCCCTGTGTTCAGCTAAGCTTTGGCAATAAAACCTGGACGCTGATTAGTTTCTATGCAGAAGTGAGCCTGATTTTACACTGTCCAGCTTTAGTAAATTAACCCCAATGTGTTACTGTTAGAGCAGTAAGGATGTGGAACTCTCTTCCACGGTTGGTGGTGTCAGCTGGGAATGTAGATAAATTTAAAAAAACTTTTAGATGTGTTTCATGGCGAATTTAATATACAGGTGCATCTCATAAAATTAGAATATCATCAAAAAGTACATTTATTTCAGTAATTCAATTTAAAAAGTGAAACTCATATATTTTACTGTATATAGATGCTTTACACATAGAGTAATATATTTCAAGCATTTATTTCTTTTAATTTTGATGATTATGACTTACAGCTAGTGAAAACCCAAAATTCAGTATCTCCAAAAACTAGAATATTACATAAGGTCAATAAAGAAAGGACTATTAATACAGAAATGTTAGCTTACTGAAAAGTATGTCCATGTACAGTATAGTATGCACTCAATACTTGGTCAGGGCTCCTTTTGCATGAATAACTGCATAAATGCAGTGTGGCATGGAGACGATAAGCCTATGGCACTGCTGAGGTTACATAGTTACATAGTTACATAGTAGGTGAGGTTGAAAAAAGACACAAGTCCATCAAGTCCAACCTATGTGTGTGATTATGTATTACATTACATATCCCCGTATATTGCGGTCATTCAGGTGATTATCTAATAGTTTCTTGAAGCTATCAATGCTCCCTGCTGAGACCACCGCCTGTGGAAGGGAATTCCACATCCTTGCCGCTCTTACAGTAAAGAACCCTCTACGTAGTTTAAGGTTAAACCTCTTTTCTTCTAATTGTAATGAGTGGCCACGAGTCTTATTAAACTCTCTTCTGCGAAAAAGTTTTATCCCTATTGTGGGGTCACCAGTACAGTATTTGTAAATTGAAATCATATCCCCTCTCAAGCGTCTCTTCTCCAGGTGTTATGGAAGCCCAGGTTTCTTTGATAGCAGCCTTCAGCTTGTCTGCATTGGTGGGTCTGGTGTCTCATCTTCCTCTTCACAATACCCCACAGATTCCCTATGGGGTTTAGGTCAGGCGAGTTTGCTGGCCAATCAAGCACAGTGATACCATGATCATTAAACCAGGTATTGTTATTTTTGGCAGTGTGGGCAGATGCCAAGTCTTGCTGGAAAGTGAAATCAGTATCTTCATAAAGCTGGTCAGCAGAGGGAAGCATGAAGTACTCTAGAATTTCCTGGGAGAGGGCTGAGCTGACCTTGAACTTGATAAAACAGCATAGACCAACACCAGCAGATGATATTGCCCCCCAAGTCATCACGGACTGTGGACAATTTTGAATTTTATTTGGAAATTAAAGTCCCAGAGTCTGGTGGAAGAGTGGAGAGGCACAGAATCCAAGTTGCATGAGGTCCAGTGTAAAGTTTCCATAGTAAGTGATGATTTGGGGAGCCATGTCATCTGCTGGTGTTGGTCCGCTGTGTTTTTATCAAAAAAATTTCCAGCAGGACTTGGCACCTGCCAAAAGTACCAATACCTGGTTTAATGGCCATGGTATCACTGTGCTTGATTGGCCAGCTAACTGGCCTGACAATACCCCATAGAGAATCTGTGGGGTATTGTCAAGAGGAAGATTATAGACACCAGAACCAATAATGCAGATGAGCTGAAAGCCACTATCAAAGAAACCTGGGCTTCCATAACACCTCAGCAGTGCCACAGGCTGATCGCCTCCATGCCACGCCGCATGCAGTAATTCAATTCAGTTATGATGCAGTAATTCATGCAAAAGGAACCCCAACCAAGTATTTAGTGCATACAATACTGTACATGAACATACTTTTCAGTAAGCCAGCATCTCTGTATTAAAAATTATTTTTTTCCATGGTGTAATATTCTATTTTTCTGAGATACAAAATTTTGGGTTTTCACTAGCTGTAAGCCATAATCATCAAAATAAAAGAAAGAAATGCTTAACCACTTAAAGACCAGCCTCGTTTTGAGATTTTGGTGTTTACATGTTTAAAACAGTTTTTTTTTTGCTAGAAAATTATTTAGAACCCCCAAACATTATATATTTTTTTCCAACACCCTAGAAAATAAAATGGCCGCTATTGCGATACTTTTTTTCACACCATATTTGCGCAGCGGTCTTGCAAGCGCACTTTTTTGGGAAAAAATTAACTTTTTTGAATAAACAAATAAGACAACAGTAAAGTTAGCCCAATTTTTTTTTATATTGTGAAAGATAATGTTACGCTGAGTAAATTGATACCCAACATGTCACGCCTCAAAATTGCGCCCGCTCAAACTTTCTTATTTATTATCAAAAAAAAAAATTTCTTATTTATTATGCTTGATTTTATTTATTTTTACACTGTTTTTTTAAAAAAAAATTGGGTCACTTTTATTCCTATTACAAGGAATGTAAACATCCCTTGTAATAGAAAAAAGCATGACAGGTCCTCTTAAATATGAGATCTGGGGTCAAAAAGTCCTCAGATCTCATATTTGGACTTAAATGCAATAATTAAAAAAAAAAAAAAAATTGTCATTTGAAAAAATAACATTGAAAAAATGTGCCCTTAAGACTTATGGGCGGAAGTGACATTTTGACGTCGCTTCCGCCCTGCAGTGTCATGGAGACAGGTGGGACCCATCTTAACCTCACTCATCTCCATGCACAGCAAGTGAGAGGATGCGATCACCTCCGCCGCTGCTGACGGCTCCGGTAAGCGGCGGAGGGCACCGGATCGAGGCCGGAGGGAGGGGCCCTCTCCCGCCACCGATAAAAGTGATCTTGCAGCAAATCCACCACAGAGACCACTTTCATCTCATAGCTGACCGCCGGCCGAACACGGGGATACCAGGGTTATGACAGCTAGCTGCTGCCATAACAACGATATCCGTCCCCAAAGTAGGGATGTATATCTGCGTGCGGCGGTCGGCAAGTGATTAAAATATATCACTTTGTGTATAATAAATCAATCAATATAATATATGAGTTTCACTTTTTGAATTGAATTACTGAAATAAATTAACTTCTTGATGATATTCTAATTTTATGAGATGCACCTATACAAGAATATAGAAAATGGTACTGACATAAACACACACAGACATACTCAGGTTGAACTGGATGGATGGTTGTCTTTATTAAACCTTATGACCTACGTATGTAACTACTATGTATGTAATTTTTTTGGGTGTTGCTTGTGCTCCTGGCTGAAATATTAGGATAGTGTGGACCCATTCAAAAATCATGAGTTGAGGTTTTGGCCAAACACCCCACATGATAACTTTATGGTTAGCTAATTGATAACAAATGTCAAGGCATTGAAAAACCGAGCAGGAAACAATGCACAATTGATTACTTGTACTTGTACTCGTAGGTCCATGCACACTGGGTTAAAAAAAAAACGCCAGTTCCCATGGCAGAAAAAAAAAACGTGCATATAGACCATTTTTGTAAAGGAATTTAGTAGATCTTAGAAGCTTTTAGAGGAGCCTAGGAGCATTCACTGTTATTTTCTGCCTCTAAACGCTGAACATAAAATATGCCTTTAATTGTTCTAATGTACAGTACATGGACACATAGGATAACATTGAACTGCTTCTACAGGCAAAACACAAAACTCCTGTAGAAGCAACATTTTTTTTATAGACCTACTTTATTCTACATTCTGTTTCTAGTACAGATATACATCTATGCTACATTCTTTCCAAACCCAGGTACAGCTAGGCAAGAGTTCCTTTTTTTTTTTTTCTAGCAAATGTCATCTAATGTGTACAAATAACTGTGCGAATCCATATTCTGCGAAGTGCTACATATTCTATATACTTGATGCAATCTGTATCACAGATTGTACAACACACACACACACACACACTTGTTACCTCGAACAAATGGGACACTCAGCAGAACTAGAAGTAATAACGAGTAGAGATAGTGGGGTTCCGCCATGGTAGAAAGGTTTAGTCCAAAACCTGCTTGACAAATACCTTCTCACCACGTCTGTGTATCCTAGTGGCAAGGATATGAACAGGTGTAATCTGAGAATAGGTAAAACCTACTCTTAACTCTTTGTAAAGTACACAGTAGTTGCATCATGCGAGGAAAAAAAAAAAAAAGAATAGAAATGTCCATGTAAATATGAAGACAGCTGTTTTTTTTTTTTTTTACTGTGGAAATTCGTTTACATTAGTTTAACTTTTTATTGACTTTGCTCTGCTTAAAAAATCAACAAAATGCTGAAAAAATCTCTAGGACTTTATGTGTATCTTTAGCAGATATAGTATATACAGTGGGGACGGAAAGTATTCAGACCCCCTTAAATTTTTCACTCTTTGTTATATTGCAGCCATTTGCTAAAATCGTTTAAGTTCATTTTTTTCCTCAATGTACACACAGCACCCCATATTGACAAGAAAACACAGAATTGTTGACATTTTTGCAGATTTATTAACCATTTGCTTACTGGGCACTTAAACCCCCCTCCTGCCCAGACCAATTTTCAGCTTTCAGCGCTGACGCACTTTGAATGACAATTGCGCGGTCATACAACACTGTACCCAAATGAAATTTTTATCATTTTTTTCCCACAAATAGAGCTTTCTTTTGGTGGTATTTAATCACAGCTGGGATTTTTATTTTTTGCTAAACAAACTAAAAAAGATGGAACATTTTGACAAAAAAAAAAATCACGTTTCATAGTTTGTTATAAAATTTTGCAAACAGGTAATTTTTCTCCTTTATTGATATGTGCTGATGAGGCGGCACTGGTGGGCACTGATAGGCTGCACTGATGGGCACGGATAGGCACAGTTAAGGCGGCACTGATAGGCACAGTTAAGGCGGCACTGATAGGCACGGTTAAGGCGGCACTGATAGGCACAGTTAAGGCAGCACTGAAGGGGACAGATAAGGCGGTACTGAAGGGCACAGATAAGGCAGCACTGATGGCCACTGATGGGCGCTGATGGGTGGCACGGATAGGTGGCACTGATGGGCACTGATAGGTACCACTGATGGGGGGCACTGATGGGTGGCACTGATGGGGGGCACTGATGGGTGGCACTGATGGGCACTTATGGGCACTGGTAGGTGACACTGATGGGCACTGATAGGTGGCACTGATGTGCAGCACTGTTGTTGTGGCACTGATGTGGGCACTGATGGGTGGCACTGTGGGTGCTTATGGGTGGCACTGATGGGTGGCACTGTGGGCACTGATGGGTGACGCTGGTGGGCACTGGTAGGCGGCACTGCTGCCTATTGCCAGGTGTCACTGGCAGGGGGCAGATGATCGCTCGTGCATGGGACAACATCAATAGACGTAGTCCCGGCAATGTAGGTCCACGCTGTTGCCGTCATTTGGCAATAGCGTGGATCTGAAGCGGTTAAAAAAAGAAAAACTGAAATATCACATGGTCCTAAGTATTCAGACCCTTTGCTGTGACATTCATATATTTAACTCAGGTGCTGTCCATTTCTTCTGATCATCCTTGAGATGGTTCTACACCAGTGACGGCGAACCTTGGCACCCCAGATGTTTTGGAACTACATTTCCCATGATGCTCAACTACACTGCAGAGTGCATGAGCATCATGGGAAATGTAGTTCCAAAACATCTGGGGTGCCAAGGATCGCCATCACCTTCATTTGAGTCCAGCTGTGTTTGATTATACTGATTGGACTTGATTAGGAAAGCCACACACCTGTCTATATAAGACCTTACAGCTCACAGTGCATGTCAGAGCAAATGAGAGGTTTACCTTCCAACAAGACAATGACCCTAAGCACACAGCTAAAATAAGGAAGAAGTGGCTTCACAACAACTCTGTGACTGTTCTTGAATGGCCCAGCCAGAGCCCTGACTTAAACCCAATTGAGCATCTCTGGAGAGACCTAAAAATGGCTGTCCACCAACGTTTACCATCCAACCTGACAGAACTGGAGAGGATCTGCAAGGAGGAATGGCAGAGGATCCCCAAATCCAGGTGTGAAAAACTTGTTGCATCTTTCCCAAAAAGACTCATGGCTGTATTAGATCAAAAGAGTGCTTCTACTAAATACTGAGCAAATAGTCTGAATACTTAGGACCATGTGATATTTCAGTTTTTCTTTTTTAATAAATCTGCAAAAATGTCAACAATTCTGTGTTTTTCTGTCAATATGGGGTGCTGTGTGTATATTAATCAGGGAAAAAAATGAACTTAAATGATTTTAGCAAATGGCTGCAGTATAATGCCCCGTACACACGGTCGGATTTTCCGATGGAAAATGTCCGATCGGAGCGTGTTGTCGGAAATTCCGACCGTGTGGGCTCCATCGGACATTTTCCATCGGATTTTCCGACACACAAAGTTGGAGAGCAGGAGATAAAATTTTCCGACAACAAAATCCGTTGTCGGAAATTCCGATCGTGTGTACACAAATCCGACGGACAAAGTGCCACGCATGCTCAGAATAAATAAAGAGATGAAAGCTATTGGCCACTGCCCCGTTTATAGTCCCGACGTACGTGTTTTACGTCACCGCGTTCAGAACGATCGGATTTTCCGACAACTTTGTGTGACCGTGTGTATGCAAGACAAGTTTGAGCCAACATCCGTCGGAAAAAATCCTAGGATTTTGTTGTCGGAATTTCCGAACAAAGTCCGACCGTGTGTACGGGGCATAACAAAGAGTGAAAAATTTAAGGGGGTCTGAATACTTTCCGTCCCCACTGTATGAGACATTCCAGGCAACTAAATCAGTTAGTGAAATATTAATTCATTGCAGGCAACATTGCCAGTGTCTGAAGATATGGGACTTCAGTATATAAGCCCATGCAGCTTGTGGTAACATATATTTACAGTGGGTGTGGAAAATAATCTCATGTGATAAAATTATCACATTTTGTTGTCAGTTTTTATTTTATCCAACTGTATTTACGCAACCTATAACATCCAAGTGAAAGCTATAACACCATGTAAAAAAAACAAAAACAGAATCACCAGTAGGGGCTGCTGAAAGTTGTGGTCCACCTGTCACCCTGCCCAGCCCAGTATTCACTTCCCAATCACCTTGCATCAATGAACAGTCCACATGCTTGGTTTTTGTATTTTTATTGAGGGATTTGAAATTGGATAGGGATGGGAATATATGGGATGCCCAGTAGAATTACAGAACAGTCAATTTGGGACAGAACTATGTACACTCTTTATCATAGGTGTGCGCAGCCGATTGCATTAGGGTGTGCACCCCAAAGTTCAAACACACATGCGCAGTAGAGCAGTGGGTGGTGTTGGTGTCAGTTTTTTGTTTTGATTATTTTATTTTGTTATTTTTTTTTAAATATTTTTTTCATAAAAAAAGAATTATGAAAAATCTATTTTAAAAAAATTGTAACAAAATAACAAAATAAAATATTAAAAACAAAAAATATTCTTTTTTTTACAATGTGTTAGGAGCCCCATTGAGGGGTATTGGTGAAATAGCAGAGAAAGGGACTGAGGACAGAAATTTCCCAGTCCCTTTCTCTGTAGCCTCAGCTTCCATGGGGGTTAAGCAGGGGAAATCTGCATTGCACAGGGTGATTAGGGTGTGCCCAGGCACATCTGGCACACCCTGTGTGCACGCCTATGCTCTTTATACATGACACTTCTTCAAACTCCTCCTGCACAACACTTGCTTGCAGACTATCACTTTCTCTTCTCCTGCACTTAACTCTTAACCAAGAGACTAAAGGATGTAATTAAAGGATATGTAAATGTTCGTGTTTAAAAAAAAAAAAATGTCATACTTACCTCCTCTGTGTAGTTGGTTTTGCACAGAGTGGCTCCGATCCTCCTCTTCTAGAGTCCCTCAGCAGCGCTTCTGGCTTCTCCTATTCTCGAGTGCCCCATTGGAGAGACGCTCTCCCTCGGGGGCACTTGTGCAGGCGCGCTCCTGAGTCCTGCCGCTGCGTCCATTGACACAGACAGCAGGACTCGGCCCCGCTCCCGCGTCATTGGATTTGATTGACAGAAGTGGGACCCAATGGCTGCGCCGCTATCAATCTATCCAATCAGGACCAGATACACTGGCTGGAGCTGATGTGCTCATCCCCGTCACTGGAAAGACCGGGTTTAGGTAAATAAAAGGGGGGCTCTGGGGGGCTGCTGCATCACAGGAGCTTTTCCACCTTAATGCATGGAATGCAAAAAGGTGAAAAACCTTGAGGATTTACAACCCCTTTAAAGCAAAAGGTGGTTCAACAAAATGCTGACACAAGAGGCGATCCTTTTTTCCAACTCAGTTATTGTGTTTTTGAATTAAGAAAAAAAAAAAAAAATTCTGACATGCTGGTGTTTAATCTTTCACTTGAATGTTATAAGTTGCACTAGGTAAATACGGCTGGATAAAACAAAAACTGTGCTTGTCTTCATTAAAAGCTGCAAAGCAACAAAATGTGATTATTTTAAAGGGGGTGACTCTTTTCTATACCCACCGTATAAGCGAATGTGACAAAATTAAAATTGACTTACATTTTTTATATTCTATACTTTTTAATTTTGCACTGAAGTCAATGGGAGAAGATTTTTGTTTATGAATAGTGCTGATATACAAATTTGGGTTGAACTCAGATTCATGTCTCAATTCCAAAGTTTGAACTCAATCACTTCGAATTGGTCCTTTGAAAGGCTGCTAGACAAGCTATTGTTGCCCACACGACATGGGAAGCCACCACAGCAGGAACCTTTGCTAGGGAAAAAAAACAGGTACATTTGACTGGAGAAGGACTTTTTTTTGCATAAAATGCCAACAGGGCTAAAAGCAGTCAGAAGCAGAAGAAAGTTGCCTAAAAAAATTGTTAAGGTCCTCACTTGATGTTGAGTAATAATTAGCTAGTTGCACTACAATTTCATTTTAGCACCAACAGGCCTGTGGGCGGGGTCTAGCTGCACCCCTGTACATGGGGTAACACCTCGCCCAAAGGCATGCCCACCAATGCCTGGAGTTCCTCCATAAGATGTTTCTTCCCTGTAACTATACACTTGTAACTAGGGCTGTTACTGATTAAGATTTAGCACCGTTGTTATGGCAACGGCCGAAGCCGAACATAGCGGGGCATGGCTAGGACGTCACACGTCATAAACTCAGCCTCACCATACCCATAATCTCAGCCTTACTGTGCCCATAATCGCAGCCTCACCATGCCCATAATGCTGTCTCACCGTACCCATAATCTCAGCCTTACCGTGCCCATAATCGCAGCCTCACCATGCCCATAATGCTGTCTCACCGTGCCCATAATTGCAGCCTCACCGTGCCTATAATCGCAGCCTCACCCTGCCCATAATGCTGTCTCACCGTGCCCATAATTGCAGCCTCACCGTGCCTATAATCGCAGCCTCACCGTGCCCATAATGCTGTCTCACCGTGCCCATAATCGCAGCCTCACCGTGCCTATAATGGCAGCCTCACTGTGCCCATAATGCAGTCTCACCGTGCCCATAATCGCAGCCTCACTGTAGTCAGTGCCTGTGCCTGGATTACACAGTCTGCGGGCATCTCCCGCTGTGTCTCGGAGCTGAGTGTGAAAACTTTGGCCGCGCTGTGAGAAAAGTCCCGCCCTCCTCCTAGATCAGATTGTGTGATAGACAGAACACTGCGTCTATCACACGAGCTGATCTAGAAGAACGGGACTTTTCTCACAGCGCGGCCAAAGTTTTCACACTCAGCTCTTAGACACACAGCGGGAGATGCCCGCAGACTGTGTATGACATATAGTGGAGGAGGAGGAGGAGGGAGCGGAGCGCTGTGCTGCAGCCACAGCTTGGCCCAAAGTGGCCCCAGGGCAGGCAGCCTATCGATCAAAAAAATTAACGATTAATCAAAGAATTAATCGTTAATTTCCGCAGCCCTACTTGTAACTGATGTATGTGTTGCATTTGGAGGGACATGCAGAGCCAATGCCTCCTCCACCAGTCCAGCGTACCGCCGCCACCTCACTCCCAGTAACAGAATAGAGCCGGACAAATAGTGCGGGTCCCATGCATGACCTAAGTTAACGCTTTCCTTCCCGTACCTAGTAATCAGGCCTTAGATCAACGTAACACTAGTCTGCTCCCGTTGTCCGGAGGAGACGGACAGCTAGGGAGGGAGTCAGGGCACCGACTCCCTCACTACCGAAGAATCCAATCCATTAGGGGCGCCCGGGTGCCGCCCCCTCTCTCCAGGCCACCCCCTATATGGTAATGGATAGATTCAGGTTCTTCCAGTGGGAAAATTTTTTGGGGGGGAGGCAAACAGTATGGGGTGGCATACTGTTTGCCGCCCCCCCAAAAAAATTCCCATTAGCCGCCACTGGAAGAACCTGTCACATATCTAGGTACCACGCCAAAAAAACTGGTTGCTGTAGCTGTTCTTCCTTTTCGGTTACCCATAGCAACTACCCCCTCTTCTTTGCCTTGAGAGTTCATATTATGTAGTGGTGTTACGCAAACCCCATAGTGCTTTAACAGACCCAGGTTCTTTAGGAATACACCAAAAGCCAACATGCACCACTCGAATAATTTCTGACCAGGCTCAAAGCGGCTGAAATAACTTTTACTTAAAATTCAGCAGAACATGTATAACATGAATAAATGTTCTTTTCCTAACTACAGCTGTGTCTTAAGCTGCAAAGGTGGCAAAGGGAGAGTGTAAATATTCTGTGGCTGCAATGTTGTGCATCGGGGTGTGGCAAAAATTATCCTCACTGTCAGTGGTGGCCCGTGCATTGTGTTTCATGCGCCCAACCCCTTTCAGGACGCCAGACGCATGGATTCCTATTGCGGGGGTGGGAGGGGGTGGAACTTTTTGAAGCACCTGATTAGAGCAGATGCTCTAATAGGTTTCAAAATAGGGTGGGCTCGGGGCGCAGAGAGTGCACCCTGATCCCACCCAATTGTGTGACAATAGCAAATACATTTTTGCTATTTTCACAGTAACCTTCCTCCCTGCCAATCAGGAGGCAGGGCATTAGACCTGCTTCCTGATTGGCCAAAGCACCAAGCCACCCTATTGGATGCCCGGCGCTTAGAAAGAGGAGTGGAGGAGACACGCGCTGGAGTGGAGGTCGCCGCTCTGGTGCACTTGGAGAGGAGATGCTGCCTAGCGGTAAGTGCCAGGAGGTCTGTCAAAGCCGTGCGGGGGGGGGGGGTTTGGGGGTGCTGCCAGAGGGATGAGCCCCGCGAGTGGGGGGGGGGGGGGGGGGCGGTGGGCACAGTGGCTGCATATGCTGGGCACAGTGACTGTATTTGCTGGGCACAGTGGCTACATATGCTGTGCACAGTGGCTGCATATGATGGGCACACTGACTGTATTTGGTGGGCACAGTGGCTGCACATGATGGGCACAGTGGCTGTATTTGGTGGGCACAGTAGCTGCACATGATGGGCACAGTGACTGTATTTGGTGGGCACAGTGGCTGCATTTGGTGGGCACAGTGGCTGCATATGCTGGGCACAATGGCTGCATATGCTGGGCACAGTGGCTGCATATGCTGGGCACATTGGCTGCATTTGATGGGCACAGTGGCTGCATATGGTGGGCACAGTAACTGTATTTGGTGGGCACAGTGGCTGCATATGATGGGCACAGTGACTGTATTTGGTGGGCACAGTGGCTGTATTTGGTGGGCACAGTAGCTGCATATGCTGGGCACAGTGGCTGCATATGATGGGCACAGGGGCTGCATTTGATGGCAAAGTGGCTGTATTTGATGGGCACAGTTGCTGCATTTGATGGGCACAGTTGCTGCATTTGATAGACACAGTTGCTGCATTTGATGGGCACAGACGGCTGCCTTTGATGGGCACAGACGACTGCATTTGATGGGCACAGTGGCTGCATTTGATGGACACAGTGGCTGCATTTGCTGGACACAGTGGCTGCATTTGCTGGACGCAGTGGCTGCATTTGCTGGGCACAGTGGCTGTATTTGCTGGGCACAGTGGCTTCATTTAATAGGCACAGTGAGGCTGCAATTGATGTTTTTTCTAAAAGTATTTTTCAGAATTTTTCAGTTTGTTTGCGCCCCCCCCCCCCCAAAACATTTTGAGCACTAGCTGCCACTGCCCACTGTTGCGTTCAATGGGAAGTACCACCTGCAATCCATTCCCATCTGGAGAGTAGGTAGCAATGTGAATGTAAACAAGGCCTTAGGCATTTTCAAAACCTGTAATTTAAAGGATTTGTAACTTGTAATAAAAAGAGTTTAATTCCAACTCACGCATAGCCTCGGTACACACAATAGTGCATAATTTTGCCAGTACAAATGCCAATGGTTTTCATGTTGCAGCATTTGGTGGATGTCCGAAACTCGTAACTGACTAACTGCTTGTGACTCACTCCTATTCAAAATAATTGAAGCAGTTAAAGGAGAAGTATGGGGTCTAAAAAAAATAAACACCCATACTCATCTCTATGCTGCAGCTGCGGAGTGATGCTGCAGCTGTCCCACTGTGGCACCAAGACTGCTCAGTTCTCAGTCAGCTTGGAGTGCAGAGCAGTGGCTGTCAGTCACCGCTCTCCACTTCGCTCCTCCAGCACTCACTGGAGCACTGGGCTGGAGAAGGGGAGGCCGCAGCTGGCCCTGGCCATCAGCCACATGCTGAGAGCTGGAGTCAGCTGTCAATCAGGCAGCTTGGTGGATCTTGACAATATTGTCAGGATCCTTCCAGAGCCTGGAGTAGCTATGCCACGTCTGCTCACAAGGAGCAATAGCTGATTCTGGGTCACAGGAGAGCAAAAGTAAGTGCACTCCTGTGATCCGAAAGGGAAGTGTGGCCAAAAAAAGCTTTGCCCATACTTCTCTTTTAAGTATTTCGTAGGGTGGTTAGAAAAGTTTTAAAAGCATTTCAAGTTCTTATCTCCCATTGAATCTCTTCCTGCATGACACAATATATGATCAAGAATAACAAGTTACCATCTATTTCCCTGCGACGTGGCAAAAAATGATCATTCAAAATGTCAACTTGACACATCTCTTCGACAGATCTCTTACCCATTCCACACTTCTTTTCCACATCTTTTTGACTCTTCTACAATGAAACAAGTGATTTAAGCGGAGTACAAACAGTTTTTTTTGTTTTGTTGCTCAACCAACAGGTTGAACAAAAAAACCTCAAAGATCCCTGCATCAATACATTCACTGTGGATGCAGGGATCTCCCCTGCTATGTCTTTCTATAATGACTGGAAGAACTCCCTCCAACCTCGCCAGAATTTTACTGATCAGCGCTTGCAGACAGCCAACCAGCGCTTTCGATTTGGACCATCCTATCAAACAGCGTGGATACATTTCTCCTATCAAAACGTAGTACTTTGTAGCATAATAAGTTGGGCAGCTCTCTGTCCCGATCTGCAGGCCCTTCTGCCCCCACCTGCTGTGAGTATGATAGTGGCACCCAGACAGGAGACTCCAGAGAGAACACCCAGCTGCTATGTGCCTCTGCCCTGGTAGGACTGTGCAGGAGAGAGTGTAAATGAAAGGAGGACTGTGATGTAAATGAGGAGAGGGGGACTATGACTGCAAAAAGCATGGTGCTGTGTAATGGGGGCACGGTGATGTGTAATATGGGCATTGTGATGTGTAAAGGGGGCATGGTGATGTGTAATATGGGCATTGTGATGTGTAAAGGGGCACAGTGATGATTAAAGAGGGCATTGTGATATGTAAAGGGGGCACGGTGATGTGTAAAGGGGGACACTGTGATGTGAAGGGGAACACAGGACACTGTTTGACTGCTTTAAAGGCGGGACTCTGATGTAAAGGGGAGTGGGACTGTGATGTGAAGGGGGTCTGTGATGTAAAGGGGGGCTGTGGATACTGATGAAAAGGGGGGAAGCTGTGATGTTAAAGGGGGGGTTGTAAGGTGAAGGGGACTGAAGACAGTGATGTAAAGAGGATGCTATGAAGAGTAGGCTGAAGACACCGATGAACAGGGGAAACTGTGATGTTAAAGGGGGCTGTGTAGTGTTACAGCACCATCTTGAGATTTGGACCTCCGTCGGGAGAAAAGGTTACCAACTGGACCTTTGTAAATTTTAATTAAAGACCCCTTCACCAAACAATATCCTTCTTCTTCAAAAATAATCCATACATATCCACTACTTAATGGCCCTGTAATCAATTTTTCATGAAATTGTTTCTTGTGTTTTTCTGCCATCTTGCAATGTCCTCCATTTGCCTGGATCGAGCAGTGCATGTTAGTTGTGGTCATGTACCCTACTCTATGCACACTACACATCCCATAGTCCACCCCATAAGTGAGCAAGAGAGGGTGGCTATGTTCCTACATACAGTGGGACTGTGGAGAATGAATGCAGCCAAAAGAAAAAAAAGAATGGTACTTTTTATTGTATTTATGAATACATACTTGAATAGAATTATATTTCTTTAAACCAAAGTTTAGTCTCACTTTAACCTGGCCTGACTATTAAGACACTCCTCTTCTATCGTATCTATATAGTCAATTATCTGTCAAAAAATTAAAAAGATTTGTAATTCTTAGGTATCGTCTAAGCATCTCAAATGGTATAAATTCACCTTTTTCATTCAGGAAAATCCCTCCCCTTAAATTTCTTCCTGCTTCTTGCAGTTAAGAAATGAAAATGAACAATGTCCCTTGTTCTGGTGCCAGCTGTCAAAGTTGAAACCCTCTGCCTTCTGCCATACCTCACAGCCGTAGTCCTCTAATGCCACAGTGGTAATAGAACCAAGGGACCTGTGACAGACACTCGTCAAGAGCGACGACTATGCCTGTGCTTTCGGCCAAACGCCTCCATTCATAGATGTTGTACTATAGGTTGCATCAATAAAAAGTCTGCTAAGATTGGAGGAGGTGGACCTTTCTTTCATTCGTCAGTTCTCCATTCATACATGGCTTTTCATTAATGGAATTTATAGTACAGCTTCTATGAATGGAAGATGGGGCACAAAGGGCGGGTATAGGCAGCACGCTTGACAAGTGCCTGTGGCAGGTCCTTTTGCTCTATTAACCACCAGAACACCAATAGATTACAGCTGCAGGGTATGAGAGGGGGGCAAAGGAAAGAGAATTTCGATTATGACAGCTGGCATCATCATAAGACACACTTTGGGTTCAATGGAAGTAAAAATTTTAAAAATGATATTGTGTCCACACAGCTGATGTCTATTCCCCCTCACTCCTAGCTGCTTTATTACTGCTGCACTTCATAAAATGACAAAATAAAATTAAAATAATGTGCAGCGCTTATCTAATATAAATCAGATACTAAACCATATATAACAATTATATGTGAAAAAATGTGGCATAATACAAAATACATAAACCAATAAAGTAAAAAAAAAATTCTCAAAACCTCCTTATAAATATAAATGTGTACATTTTATTGTTTGCTAAATAAACTAAAAAAGACCAAACATTTTGAAAAACAAAACATTTTTCCTAGTTTCTGTTATAACATTTTAAGTCGTTTTCCTTCCTAACTGATGTGCGCTGACGAGGCTGCACTGATGGGCACTGATGAGGCTGTACTGATGTGTACTGATGTGGCTGCACTGATGTGTAGTGATGAGGCTGCACTGATGGGCACTGATGAGGCGGCACTGATAAGCTGCACTGATGGGCACTGATGAGGTGGCACTGATGGGCACTGCTAGTTGGCACTGATGGGCGCTGACTGGTTTTGAAGCCGCAAGGCTTCACTGCCAGTTTCCCTTAGTCAAAATGGTGGCGCCAGCACCTAGTAGCTGATTGAAAAATAGGCTTGGGTGAGGACAATGCTGAATCCCTGGATAGGTAGGTGTCCTAATATTAAAAGTCAGCAGCTACAGAATTTGTAGCTGCTGACTTTTAGGGCACTTTCACACTGGGGCGTTGGGGGCGTCGGCGCTTTTTTAGCTTTACCGTCGTTTTAGCAGCACTTTTCGGCCACCAGCGGGGCACTTTTAACCCCCGCTATCGGCCGAAAAAGGGTTAAAAGTGTATACTCCATTCCTAAAGCGCTGCAAAGATGCTGCTTCCAGGACTTTTTTTTATTGTCCTGCAAGCACCCTGCTCCAGCGTGAAAGCACTCAGGCTTTCACACCGGAGTGACAGGAGAGGCGCTTTACAGGCGCTTTTTTTAGCGCTATAGAACCTGTGAAGCGCCTCAGTGTGAAAGTAGCCTTAGACCCCTTTCACACTGAGGCGCTTTGCAGGCGCTATAGCGTTAAAAATAGCGCCTGCAAAGCGCCCTGAAACAGCAGCTCCATTCACTCCAGCGTGAAAGCCCGAGGGCTTTCACACTGGAGCAGTGCACTGGCAGGGCGTCAGAAAAAGTCCTGCCAGCAGCTTCTTTGGAGCGCATTAGGAGCGGTGAACTTACTGCTCCTAAAGCGCCCCTGCCTATTGAAATCAATGGGCAGCGCCACCGAACGTCTGGCAAAGCGCTACTGTAGCAGCGCTTTGCGGGCGGTTTTAACCCTTTTTCGGCCTCTAGTGGGGGTTAAAAGTGACCGATTAGCGCCGCAAAAACGACGGTAAAAAAATAGCTGCGTTTTACCACCGACGCCCGGGGCGGCTCAGTGTGAAAGGGGCTCTAAGACCCCTTTCACACTGACGTGCTTTGCAGGCGCTATACAGCTAAAAATAGCACCTGCAAAGCGCCCTGAAAGAGCCGCTGCTGTCTCTCCAATGTGAAAGCCCCGAGGGCATTCACACTAGAGCAGTGTGCTGGCAGAACGCTAAAAAAAGTCCTGCTAGCAGCATTTTTGGAGCGGTGAAGGAGCGGTGTATACAACGCTTCGGCAGCGTGGCTATACTGCCGGCATAGCTCTGCTGCAGCAGCACTTTGCGGTGGTTTTATCCCTTTCACGCCTGCTAGCGGGGGGGGTAAAAGTGCCCCACTAGTGGCCGAATAGCGCCGCAAAATTGAGGATAAAGTGCCACTAAAAATAGCGGCGTTTTACCGCCAACGCACCCACCGCCCCAGTGTGAAAGGGGTCTACAGCGCTAAAAATAGCGCCTGCAAAGCGCCCTGAAAGAGCTGCTGCTGTCTCTCCAATGTGAAATCCCAGAGGGCTTTCACACTGGAGCGGTGCGCTGGCAGGACGCTAAAAAAAGTCCTGCTAGCAGCATCTTTGGAGCGGTGAAGGACACCACTCCTAAACTGCTCCTGCCCATTGAAATCAATGGGGCAGCGCTGCTATACCGCTGGCATAGCGCTGCTGCAGCAGCGCTTTGCGGTGGCTTTAACCCTTTCTCAGCCGCTAGCGGGGGGGGGTAAAGCGCCTTGCTAGCGGCCGAATGGAGCTCCTTCTGAGACCCCTTTCACAGTGGGGCGCTTTGCAGGCGCTACATCGCTAAAAATAGCGCCTGCAAAGCGCCCTGAAAGAGCCGCTCCTGTCTCTTCAGTGTGAAAGCCCCGAGTGGTTTTAACCCTTTTGCGGCCGCTAGCTTGGGTTAAAAGCGCCCCGCTAGCGGCTGAATACCCCTGCAAATACGACGGTAAAGCACCCCTAAAAATAGAGGTGCTTTACCGTCGCCACCGCCCCCGCACAAGTGTGAAAGGGGCCTTAAGGCCCCTTTCACACTGGGGCGGTTTGCAGGCGCTATTGCGCTAATAATAGCGCCAGCAAACTGACCTGAAACAGCCGCTGTTGTCTCTCCAGTGTGAAAGCCCCGAGGGCTTTCACACTGGAGCGGTGCGCTAGCAGGGCGGTAAAAAAAGTCATGCTAGCAGCATCTTCGGAGCGGTGAAGGAGCGGAGTGTATACCGCTCCTTCACCGATCCTGCCCATTGAAATCAATGGGACAGCGCGGCTATACCACCGGCAAAGCGCCTCTGCAGAGGCGCTTTGCGGTGGTTTTTAACTCTTTCTCGGCCGCTAGCGGGGGGTAAAACCGCCCCGCTAGCGGCCGAATACCGACGGTAAAGCGCCGCTAACAATAGCGGCGCTTTACCGCTGACACCGCCCCAGTGTGAAAAGGGCCTAAGACCCCTTTCACACTGAGGCACTTCTAAACTGTCAGTAAAACACTGAGCGCTTTTGAAGAGCTTTTCAGGCGTTTTTTAAGAACTTTTCAGGCGTTTCTGAAGAGCTTATCATTCATTTCAATGAAGAGGGGTGTTTTTTTCACTGCCCTACCAGCTCACTGTGCCAGTGTGAAAGCATTCATTGATTTTAATGGAAATAGGTTTCACACCTCTGTGTGAAAGGGATCTAAGCCTAGAAAACGGCGCTATTTTTAGCGGTGCTTTACCGTCGTTTTAGCGGCGGTATTCGGCCACTCGCGGGGCGGTTTTACCTCCCTGCTAGCGGCCGGGAAAGGGTTAAATCCACCTCAAAGCCCTGCTGCAGTAGCGCTTTGCTGGCGGTATAGCCGCACTGCCCCATTGATTTCAATAGGTAGGAGCGGTGAAGAAGCGGTGTATACATCGCTCCTTCAACGCTCCAAAGATGCTGCTAGAAGGACTTTTTTTAGCGTCCTGCCAGCGCACTGCTCCAGTGTGAAAGCCCTCGGGGCTTTCACATTGGAGACACACCAGCGGCTCTTTCAGGGCGCTTTGCAGGTGTTATTTTTAGTGCTGTAGCGCCTGCAAAGCACCTCAGTGTGAAAGGGGTCATAGTGCTCTGTAATCTTTTTTCATTAAATAGTTTCTTACTGTGTTTTTGTGCCTCCTTGTATCATCCTCCGTGAGCTCCCACTTTTGTGTTAATAAAAGGGGAAGACAAAAAACGGGCGACCATGTATTCCAATGGAACGCCTCACACTGATCTGTCAAGGGACAGGTGCGTTTTTAAAAATCCTGCTTGCTGCATTTTTGGTACGGTAAATAATTTGCACAAAAAACGCACCCCCCATTAAAATCAATGGAAAACGCAGCAAAAACCCATCAAAAATGCACCCATGGTGTGTTTTTGGTGCATTTTTTGAGCCACGTGTCATATTAAAAACGCACCGCAAACGTAGTAAACACATATGTGTGAAATGAGCTGCTGTGCTTGCGTTTCCTGCAGGAAAAAGATCATGCACCTTTTTAACCACTTCCCACCAGTAGGACGTCAATGGAAGTACTTGGGTTGAAGTGGTTATAACGGGATGATGCAACTACAGGCATCATCCTGTTATCTTTTTTTCCAGCCAGCGATTTTCTTTTTTGTAAAAGTGGCTGATTAGCCGCTGGATTACTTTTACAGGCAGTGGGAGGGGACGTCCCTACCTCTCAGTCTGCCCCCCAGCGCCTCTCACACAAGAGAGCCCGGGATCCGATGATTTTTTTTTTTTTTTGAGCTCATGCATTCCAAGGTAGAGAAGAGATTTGGGATCTTATAGCCCCCAGATGTCTCCATAAAGAGGACCTGTCATCAGTGATGTATTTTGGTTTTGTGCTGCCCTAGGCAAGACTAAAATTGGGCGCCCCCCCATCAATAGATGCCCTCGCTGTAGCTGTAATTCGGCTCACATGTGAGGTATCGCCGCAAATGTTATAGCGAGAGCAATAATTTTAGCTCTAGACCTCTCTAGCCTGGTAACCAGTAAAAAAATTTCAAGCGTTGCCTATAGATATTTTGAAGTACCTTCGTATGGCGCCATTCCACAAGCGAGCGCAATTTTAAAACATGACATGTTAGGTATTAGGGATGAGCCGAACACCCCCCTGTTCGGTTCGCACTAGAACATGCGAACAGGCAAAAAATTTGTTCGAACTCGCGAACACCGTTAAAGTCTATGGGACTCGAACATGAATAATCAAAAGTGCTAATTTTAAAAGCTTATATGCAAGTTATTGTCATAAAAAGTGTTTGGGGACCTGGGTCCTGCCCCAGGGGACATGGATCAATGCAAAAAAAAGTTTTAAAAACGGCTGTTTTTTCGGGAGCGGTGATTTTAATAATGCTTAAAGTGAAACAATAAAAGTGTAATATTCCTTTCAATTTCGTACCTGGGGGGTGTCTATAGTATGCCTGTAAAGGGGCGCATGTTTCCCATGTTTAGTCTGACAGCAAAATGACATTTCAAAGGAAAAAAGTAATTTAAAACTACTCGCGGCTATTAATGACATCACGGGTAATGCCACAGGGAAGTCCCCATCAAGTCCCCGTGTGTCAGAGGGGGTGACCCCGCCCTCCGTTATTTAAGAAGTGTCAGAAGACGAGAAGCGTCACACAGCGGGAGCCTCCCATCATGGATGCGGAGCGGCCCGAGAACGAAGAAGGGAAGAAGACCCTGCGGAGGAAGATGCCGGACGAGAACACCGGAGCAAGAAGCAGAGGATCGGAGGAAGAAAAAGATGGAGGAAGAAACCGAAGGAAGATAGAAGAAATAAGATAGAAGAAAGAAGATGCAAAGAAGAAGGCTGTAGATAAAGGAATTGTCAAAAACTGTCTCTTGTCATTTCTAACATTTTTTACACTTTTTTTGTGAAATGGTAGGGGTACTTTTGTACCCCATTACCATTTCACACGGGGAGGGTGGGATCTGGGGGTCCCCTTATTAAAGCGGGCTTCCAGATTCCGATAAGCCCCCCCGCCCACAGACCCCCACAACCACCTGGCAAGGGTTGTGGGGATGAGGCACTGGACCCCAAAGCACCCTCCCAATGTTGAGGGCATGTGGCCTGGTATGGTTCAGGAGGGGGGGCCGCGCTCTTGTCCCCCCCTCTTTTCCTGCGGCCTGCCAGGTTGCGTGCTCGGATAAGGGTCTGGTATGGATTTTTGGGCTGACCCCACACCATTTTTTAAAAAATTTTGGCACAGGGTTCCCTTAAAATCCATACCAGACCTGAAGGGTCTGGTATGGATTTTGAGGGGGACCCCCACGCCATTTTTTTTTTTAATTTTGGCGCGGGGTTCCCTTAATATCCATACCAGACCTGAAGGGCCTGGTATGGAATTTAGGGGGACCCCCCAGGCCATTTTTTTGTTAAATTTTGGTTCGGGGTTCCCCTGTGGGGAAATCCCATGCCGTTTTTATCAATGAACTTTTATGTGTATTGTCGGACCGACAATTCATTGATAGCTGCGAGTAGTTTTAAATTACTTTTTTTCCTTTGAAATGTCATTTTGCTGTCAGACTGTTCTAAACACAGGAAACATGCGCCCCTTTACAGGCATACTATAGACACCCCCCAGGTACAAAATTTAAAGGAATATTATACTTTTATTGTTTCACTTTAAGCATTATTAAAATCACTGCTCCTGAAAAAACGGCCGTTTTTAAAACTTTTTTTGCATTGATCCATGTCCCCTGGGGCAGGACCCAGGTCCCTAAACACTTTTTATGACAATACCATGCATATAAGCCTTTAAAATTAGCACTTTTGATTTCTCCCATAGACTTTTAAAGGGTGTTCCGCGGCTTTCGAATTTGCCGCGAACACCCCAAATTGTTCGCTGTTCGGCGCACTGGCGAACAGCCGATGTTCGAGTCGAACATGAGTTCGACTCGAACTCGAACCTCATCCCTATTAGGTATCCATTTACTCAGCATAACATCATCTTTTATATTTTAACAAAAAAATGTAGTTATATATTGTGGGATTTTTTTGCATTAAAATACATTAAATTGTTCTTTTTTCTTTTTAAAACTGCAATTGAAAAATTGCTGAGCAAATACCGTATGGCATAAATTGCAACTCCCACAATTTTATTCTCTAGGGCCTTTGCTTAAAAAATATATATAACGTATGGAGGTTCTTAGTAATTGGTGTAAATGATGATCTTCACATAATTGACCCAGTAGGAAACTAGTTAAAAAACGTGGCTGCAGGGAAACCTCATGGTCTTTTTGACTATGCGATTTCCCTGTGGTTCCCACACCCGCAAATGTGCTGTGGGCTGAGATGTGTGGGGCTAAGAATGAATGGCAGCCCCCAAGTGCCTCGTAAGAGCATCGTGATTTGGCTGCGTTTGCGGAAACAGGTGCGATTCCTGCACCCACAACCAGCCCACAAACTGTGGGCAAGTGTGAACCTAGCCTCATAGCTGAATGAGAAACAAGCGTTCTTACTAAAAATACAAAGTTCTGAAGACTTCCTAGAAGTAATGTTTGAGCTCCCCCTACTGTCACAACAATAATTTAGACATAAATATCATACTACACGGGGAATGTGTGTATGTGTAAATATAGCATGGGTCTCCAAACTTTCTAAACAAAGGGCCAGTTTACTGTCCTTCAGGCTTTAGAGCAGTGGTTCTCAACCCTTGTCCTCAGGACCCACTAACAGGCCAGATTTTAAGTATTACCTTGAGGAGATGCAGACTAGAATACTCCAATCACACTGAGCAGCAAATTATATAACCTGTGATGTATTTAAGTTATCTTGCAAACCTGTCCTGTTAGTGGTTCCTGAGGACAGAACCAATGCTTTAGGGGAACCAGACAATGGCCAGTGGGGATAGAAAATGCCCCGGTGTCAGTTGAAGTAAACAATGCCCCATCAATGGGAATAAATTCCTGATGTGCCTTTAGGAGCTTGTCTGAGGTCAGCCATGGAACTTTTTATCTTTCTGCAGGTGGTACCAGGAGCTGTGGTGGGACCTTATGGGAGCAGTATCAGGACTGTCATCTCCAGGAAGGATCAAAGCATTGCAGTACTTTGTGGTCAAGATGTCTACCATGTTGGTGCATCACTCTCCAAGGGACTAGTAGAAGAGGGAGGGGTGCTGCGCTAATCAGAAAAGAGTGCTATAGATCTCCGTATGTGGTCATTTCCTATGTGCTAATACCCAACAGTACATAGAATCGCATAAATAAATTAAAATAACAAGGTCGCAGAAAAAAAAAAATCGCAAAGGTTGGTGTTGGTTGCTAAAAACCTTGTGAAGTGTAAAAATGCTAAAATTTATTAATAATCCAGGGAAGTGATGTAAATAAACTGGTTGTGAACAGTACAACGTAAATATATCTACACATAGAATCGCATAAATAAATAAAAATAACAAAGTCGCAGAGAAAAATCGCATTGGTTGGTGTTGGTTGCTAAAAACCTTGTGAAGTGTAAAAATGCTAAAATGTAATAATAATCCAGGGAAGTGATGTAAATAAACTGGTTGTGAACAGTACAACGTAAATATATCTAAAAATCATACAATGCATATATATAATCAATAGTGCAAAAAACCATATAATAAAGTGCTAGTGCTCAGGTGACCTGAGTGTAATTATTCAGACAAATTCGAACAAAGCATAAAGTGAATAAATAAATATTATAAATCAATATTGCAGTGAATAGTGGCCAAAATTGGTATTAAAATGCCTCAATACAGTGATTAAGAGTGCTAGATGTCCAAAGGTAATAAATGACATGCCAGTAATCCAGCAAAAAAATGTGCAAAAAAAAAAAAAAAGTCTTATAGAAGTGCACAGACAACAGTGCTCAAAAAAACAGCAGTGAGGTGTTTTGGGATGCAATACACTCTGTGTCCTCTTCGTGGAACATACACTAGTGTGGGTAATGGCCCCTTACCTAGCGGTGCTAGGTCAACCGCAGAGATAGTCGCTAAAAGCGCAGGATCTTGAGCCTCAATCACGTCCCTATGTCCACGCTTGCCAGCGTTCCAAGATCCTTATGGCAGCTGGATGTATATAGCTATGGTCCTAGCTGGGGTCCAAGACCAGTGCGGGTCCTAGCTCCTCCTCCACAACTCAGATGTATATAAGAAAGTGGATATGCAGGACAAAGATACCATATAGTGAAGTATGTTTTGAACAGGGGGGTCGCTTTATTCAAAAACATAGGTAAAAAGTACTCACATTAAGCAGTATACAGATCAAATGCCTATCTCCTATGAGCAGCAAGCTCGTAATGCTTCCAGCAGTATGAACAAGCCTATTCCGTCCCTACGCGTGATGTCACCGATCACGTGACTTCTTCAGGGGATGTCACATGATCGGTGACATCACGCGTAGGGACGGAATAGGCTTGTTTTTTACCCAGTGTACCCACATGTACATGGTCCTTTTTGTGGCTCAGAGACCTGCACCCTCAAATGCTCCTCCATGCAATTCAGTACAGGGGTCTGATTTTCTTTAGTGAATCACACT
This sequence comes from Aquarana catesbeiana, assembly GCF_042186555.1. Taxonomy (NCBI): domain Eukaryota; kingdom Metazoa; phylum Chordata; class Amphibia; order Anura; family Ranidae; genus Aquarana; species Aquarana catesbeiana. Next base: position 609,672,018 of record NC_133324.1, on the reverse strand, counting down.
GCAGGTACCATAACACTTTAAAGAAGAATGAAACTTAAAAGAAAATACTTATTATATATGCTGCTTATTAGATGATGCGATGGCTGCATTCGTTTTCTTTTTTCCAAGACTTGCTTACTTCTATTTTCATCTGGTGATCCAGCCAGTAAGTCTGTTTTGCACATGAACAAGCTTTCTTCCAGATCTATCAGTTTACAGGGAAGAGACAAACCATTTAACACTGGCAGGGGTGCTTACAAAGATGCTTACAAAGATTAACTTTTATTTATTCATGTAAAACCTTCTATCCTAAAAGGGGGAAAAAAACAAGTTCTTTTAACTTATTACAAAGCATGAGCTGGAGTTTGACTTGGATTTGTTAGGTGTATTTAAATCTGCTGTTACAATTAACACAGCCTGCTTCACTGGAAGCTGTAGAAAGCTGACTGAGGGATTGTCATCTGAGGATCTAGTCTGGTATCACAGGGTGAAAGTGTCGCATGGATATTACATAGTTACATAATAGGTGAGGTCGAAAAAAGACACAAGTCCATCAAGTCCAACCTATGTGTGTGATTATATGTCAGTATTACATTGTATATCCCTGTATGTTGCGGTCGTTGAGGTGCTTATCTAATAGTTTCTTGAAACTATAGATGCCCCCCGCTGAGACCACCGCCTGTGGAAGGGAATTCCATATCCTTGCCGCTCTTACAGTAAAGAACCCTCTACGTACAGTGGGGCAAAAGAGTATTTAGTCAGCCACCAATTGTGCAAGTTCTGCCACTTAAAAAGATGAGAGGCCTGTAATTGTCATCATAGGTATACCTCAACTATGAGAGACAAAATGTGGAAACAAATCCAGACAATCACATTGTCTGAGTTTTGAAAGAATTTATTTGCAAATTATGGTGGAAAATAAGTATTTTGTCAATATCAAAAGTTCATCTCAATACTTTGTTATATATCCTTTGTTGGCAATGACAGAGGTCAAACGTTTTCTGTAAGTCTTCAGAAGGTTGTCACACACTGTTGCTGGTATGTTGGCCCATTCCTCCATGCAGATCTCCTCTAGAGCAGTGATGTTTTGGGGCTGTCGCTGGGCAGCACAGGCTTTCAACTCCCTCCAAAGGTTTTCTATGGGGTTGAGATCCAGAGACTGGCTAGGCCACTCCAGGACCTTGAAATGCTTCTTACGAAGCCACTCCTTCGTTGCCCGGGCGGTGTGTTTGGGATCATTGTCATGCTGAAAGACCCAGCCACGTTTCATCTTCAATGCCCTTGCTGATGGGAGGAGGTTTGCACTCAAAATCTCACGATACATGGCCCCATTCATTCTTTCATGTACACGGATCAGTCGTCCTGTTCCCTTTGCAGAGAAACAGCTCCAAAGCATGATGTTGCCACCCCCATGCTTCACAGTAGGTATGGTATTCTTGGCTTGCAACTCAGCATTCTCTCTCCTCCAAACAGGACGAGTTGTGTTTCTACCAAACAGTTCTACTTTGGTTTCATATGACCATATGACATTCTTCCAATCCTCTTCTGGATCATCCAAATGCTCTCTAGCAAACCTCAGATGGGCCCGGACATGTACTGGCTTAAGCAGGGGGACACCTCTGGCACTGCAGGATCTGAGTCCCTGGCGGCGTACTGTGTTACTGATGGTAGCGTTTGTTACGTTGGTCCCAGCTCTCTGCAGGTCATTCACTAGGTTCCCCCGGTGTGGTTCTGGGATTTTTGCTCACCCTTCTTATGATCATTTTGACCCCACGGGGTGAGATCTTGCATGGAGCCCCAGATCGAGGGAGATTATCAGTGGTCTTGTATGTCTTCCATTTTCTAATTATTGCTCCCACTGTTGATTTCTTCACACCAAGCTGCTTGCCTGTTGCAGATTTAGTCTTCCCAGCCTGGTGCAGGTCTACAATTTTGTTTCTGGTGTCCGTTAACAGCTCTTTGGTCTTCACCATAGAGGAGTTTGGAGTGTGACTGTTTGAGGTTGTGGACAGGTGTCTTTTATACTGATAACAAGTTCAAACAGGTGCCATTAATACAGGTAATGAGTGGAGGACAGAGGAGCCTCTTAAAGAAGAAGATACAGGTCTGTGACAGCCAGAAATCTTGCTTGTTTGTAGGTGACCAAATACTTATTTTCCACCATAATTTGCAAAAAAATTATTTAAAAAATCAGACAATGTGATTGTCTGGATTTGTTTCCACATTTTGTCTCTCATAGTTGAGGTATACCTATGATGACAATTACAGGCCTCTCTCATCTTTTTAAGTGGGAGAACTTGCACAATTGGTGGCTGACTAAATACTTTTTTGCCCCACTGTAGTTTAAGGTTAAACCTCTTTTCTTCTAAATGTAAGTAGTTTTGTTAAACTCCCTTCTGCAAAAGTTTTATCTCTATTGTGGAGTCACCAGTATGGTATTTGTATATTGAAATCATATCCCCTCTCAAGCGTCTCTTCTCCAGAGAGAATAAGTTCAGTGCTCGCAACCTTTCCTCATAACTAATATCCTCCAGACCCTTCTTTAGCTTTGTTGCCATTCTTTGTACTCGCTCCATTTCCAGTACATCCTTCCTGAGGACTGGTGCCCAGAACTGGACAGCATACTCTAGGTGCAGCCGGTCAAGATCAGAGTCTTGTAGAGCGGGAGAATTATCGTTTTATCTCTGGAATTAATCCCCCTTTTAATGCATGCCAATATTCTGTTTGCTTTGTTAGCAACAGCTTGGCATTGCATGCCATTGTGAGCCTATCATCTACTAGGACCCCCAGGTCCTTTTCCATCCTAGATTCCCTCAGAGGTTCTCCCCCCAGTGTATAGATTGCATTCATATTTTTGCTACCCAAATACATTATTTTACATTTTTCTACATTTAACCTCATTTGCCATGTAGTTGCCCACCCCATTAATTTGTTTAGATCTTTTTGCAAGGTTTCCACATCCTGCGGAGAAGTTATTGCCCTGCTTAGCTTAGTATCATCCGCAAATACAGAGATTGAACCGTTTACCCCATCCTCCAGGTCGTTTATGAACAAATTAAACAGGATTGGTCCCAGCACAGAACCCTGGGGGACCCCACTACCTACCCCTGACCATTCCGAGTACTCCCCATTTATCACCACCTTCTGAACTAGCCCTTGTAGCCAGTTTTCAATCCATGTACTCACCCTATGGTCCATGCCAACGGACCTTATTTTGTACAGTAAATGTTTATTGGGAACTGTGTCAAATGCTTTCGCAAAATCCAGATACACCAGGTCTATGGGCATTCCTTTTTCTAGATGGCAACTCACCTCCTCCATAGATTAATAGATTGGATTGGCAAGAATGATTCTTCATGAATCCATGCTGATTACTGCCAATTATACCGTTCTCATTACTAAAATCTTGTATATAGTCCCTTATCATTCCCTCCAATAGTTTACATAGTATTGATGTTAGGCTAACTGGTCTGTAATTCCCAGGGATGTATTTTGGGCCCTTTTTAAATATTGGTGCTACATTGTCTTTTCTCCAATCAGCTGGTACCATTCCAGTCAGTAGGCTGTCAGTAAAAATTAGGAACATTAGGAACAATCTGGTCTGGCAATTACTTGATTGAGTTCCCCAAGTACCCTCGGGTGCAAGCCATCTGGTCCCGGTGACTTATTAATGTTAGGTTTCCCAAGTCTAATTTTAATTTTGTCCTTTTTTAACCATGGAGGTGCTTCCTGTGATGTGTCATGAGGATAAACACTGCAGTTTTGGTTACTGAAGCACCCCCTGATTCCCTCGTGAAGACTGAGGAGAAGAATAAATTCAATAGTTATAAGAAATATGTGGTGCTAACTAAAGTGCATAAATAGTATGAGCAACTAGCACAAAAAAGGTGGCTAAACACATGACTAGTGGCAATTCTTCTTCTTGAATTCAATAAATTCAATACCTTCGCCATCTCCCCATCCTTTGTAACCAGATGTCCTTCCTCATTCTTTATGGGGCCAATATGGTCTGTCCTCCCTTTTTTACTGTTTACATACTTAAATAGTTTCTTGGGATTTTTTTTGCTCTCCTCCGCTATGTGTCTTTCAAGTCTGAATGCTGATGATGATTCCTCAACCTTGTATTTTTTGAAGGCCTTCTCCTTTGCTTTTATATGCATTTTTACATTGGAGTTAAGCCATCCAGGAGTTTTGTTCGATCTTTTAAATTTATTACCCAATGGGATGCATTGGCTAATGCCCTTATTTAATATGCTCTTAAAGCAAACCCATCTCTCCTCCGTGTTCTTTGTTCCTAAGATTTTATCCCAATTTATGCCTTCTAGAAAAGTTTGTAGTTTAGGGAAGGTGGCTCTTTTGAAATTCAGCGTCTTTGTATTCCCCTTATGTCGCCTATTTGTGTGATTTATACTGAAGCCAATTGACCTGTGATCACTGTTACCTAAATTGCCCTGTATTTCCACATCCGTGATCAAGTCTGTATTGTTGGTAATCAGTAGATCCAGTAACGCTCTGGTGCGTCTACCATCTGACCCATAAAATTGTCCTGCAAGACATTTAGGAACTGGCGGGCCTTAGAAGAATTTGTGGTTCCCTCTGCCCAGCCTATGTCTGGATAATTAAATTCCCCCATTATGATAACACTTCCCATTCTTGCTGCTAATCCAAATTCTCCCAGTATTATTTTCCCCTTAGCTTCATCCCTTTGGAGCTCTACCCATAAGGATTCCAACTCCTCCCTAGCTCCCTTAGTGATGTCATCTCTCACATTAACTTGTACATTATTCTTAATATATAGGCATACCCCTCCCCCTTTTTTACCCTCTCTATCCTTGCGATAAAGGGTATACCCTTGAATGGTTGCCAGCCAATCATGAGAGCTGTTGAACCAGGTCTCTGAAATTCCCACAAAATCCAAATCCCCCTCGTACAACAGTATCTCTAGTTCACCCATCTTGTCCGCCAGGCTCCTGGCATTGGTGAACATGCCACGTAGTTTAGACCGGTCGCATATTATCCTCTTATTGGATGTTCCGAGACTGCAACTAGGACTTGCTACTATACTTACCTTGGGTTTATGTGCTTTGGTCAACCTACTACTAATGCCCCCAATACTACCCTCTCGAATATGTTCCACGCTGACTATCTCTACCTCTGGACCCCCCCCCCCCCCCCCATTGCCTAGTTTAAAAACCTCTCTAACTTTTTGGACATCTTCATTCCCATCTGATCTGCACCCTCCTCATTTAGGTGCAGTCCATCCCTTCTATAGTACTGGTTATCGACTGAGAAGTCGGCCCAGTCCTCCAGGAACCCAAACCCCTCTGTACTACACCAGCTCTTCAGCCACTTGTTCACTTCCCTAATCTCCCTCTGCCTTTCTGGTGTGGCTCGATGTACCAGTAGTATTCCTGAGAATACTACCTTGGACGTCCTTTTCCTCAATTTAGCTCCCAAGTCCCTAAAATCGTTCTTTAGGACACTCCATCTGCCTCTGACTTTGTCATTGGTGCCAACGTGCACCATGACAGCTGGATCTTTCCCAGCCCCTCCCAGTAATCTGTCTACCAGATCCGAGATGTGCCGAACCCGAGCGCCCGGTAGACAACATAGAGTTTGATGCTTCAGGTTTTTGTTACAGATTGCCCTCTCTGTCTGCCTAAGAATTGAGTCCCCTACCACCAGAATCTGTCTTTCCTTTCCCTTCGCTCCCCCCCCCACTCTTCCCCCGGCAGCTAGGAGAGTCCCTCAGCTCCAGCAGTGCTGGTCCCTGACTAGTTTCTCCAATGTCACTCAATGGAGCGTACTTATTGGGATGCTCCAGCCCTGGATCGGCCTCCCTGTCACTCTACCCTCTACCCTTCCTGACTGCCACCCATCTACTCTTTCCTGGTGCCTGCACCTCTTTGTCTCCACCCGCCTCTGTGCTGGCCCCTGCCGACACCTGCCATGTACGTTCCTGGCTCTCCTTTAGTATGGAGGGACTTCTCAGTGCTGACAGTTGCTTCCCCAGATTCAGAACCTGAGCTTCCAGTAAAACAATGCGCTTACATTTTGCACAGCAATATCCACCCTCGATCGGATGATCAAGGAACATGCCGCAAGATGTAAAACGAGTCGCCTCTCCACACCCGCCGGGCATCGTACCTATTAAATTTAATGAGGATGGGGATTATACCCTGTCCCAATTACCTAACAATTACCTAACAACAACTATCTTCCTGACACTAATACTACTACTAATACCCTGTCCCAATTACCTAACAATTACCTAGCAATAACAACTAGCTTCTTGACGCTAATATTCAACAAGACAATACACAGGTACTCAACAAGACAATACACAGGCACCCCCAGACCTACGTGCACCCGCAGTCCTACGTGCACCCGCAGACCTACGCATATTGAAAGGAGGCAACCAATTTTCCAAGGACCTTTTGTTAGTACAGACTAGAAAGAGAGATCCTAAGGACTTTGGGCTAAGGTCATTTCTGTCGTGGGTCAGAGGCCGCTCTGTTAATGTGTGTGTAAAGGGGGCATAGTGTCAGTAGACACTTAGTGAACAGCTTAGTCTATTTAATTCCCTGTGAAAGGACTTAACTTGGACTGTTCACCACAGGAAGAGTAATCTCCTCAAGTTTGCTACAGGCTCATAGTTCTCTAGAAGATAAGTGTCCTATTCGTACATAGTTTTTGGAGTATCCCACTCAATTCCATAACCCCATCCAAGTTGCCCAAAAATAAAAACACCAAAAAGAAAACCCATGGACTGTTCATTGAGCTGAAGAGTGACTGTGACCATGTGCCTGGCTGCGGGGCAACTGTTGGAAAAAGGAACCCTGGGTATCTTTATAGTGGCTGCTACAGGGGTAGTGATGCATACATAAAACGAAACAAACAAGGCAGCGCTACATATGAATTAACACAATATGCTTAGTACAGATGTGCTCTATCATATAAAGTGCAAAAAAGTCTGTTGTAATTTGCAATTTTATGATTAATCCCAACTGTATATATAGTGAAAGTCCAGCCAGATATAAAGTAGATCTCGTTCAACACATTTGCAGTGATGACATGCCACCAACAGCTCCACACGTGAGATGAAGGGGGGAATGGATAGACCCCCTTGTGATTAAACTCTTACCAGACAATGCTGGGAATTAAGCATCAACGCCAATCATGGATATTCACTCTGAATGGATTTCACCTCATACTCAATTGCAGACCAGGGGATGGATCTCATTCCAAAGCAAAAGAAAAAAGATCCATAGCGTAATTCCAGTTAACAACTTTATCAAATTAAACCACCCCCCCCATTTTAGAACTTGCATTTACTCTAAACAAATTTCATATCCGCATTCAACAAATGAAATCAGCATACATCCAGATGGGTAAAAACCAACCTACGGCACGCTGCTCTGCTTTCTTGCAATGGCAAAAGCCGTGTCCGATCTGCGTGCTGACGTCACAACTGGCAGTCGTTTGGCCCAACGCTGACACGTTTTGTCGTCAATATCATCTGAGGGTGTGGCCTAACAACGCAACGTGCCAATCTTATATACTGACCTAATGCAAGCTATTAACCCCATGTATACCCCGGTAGCCAACACCACCTGAACTTCCACCATCTGGCTAACATAGCATAGCTGTCAGTATCAAAAAGCCAAAGAGGCCGGCTCATCGGGTCCAACACAGTGCTTGTCCGGAACATAGGACAGAAGACCAAGACCGCAAACTTGCCGATGCCCCTTCAGCTATGATGTTCTTCATATTTATGCACGGTGCATCATTCAGCTTAATCTGATGAAATACATACAAATAAAACAGCATTCACTAAAAATCCATCGATAAACTGATACGTTTATACAACAATTAATTCGACAATGGCTTAATTATGAATAAATTGTTCATAAAAAACATCAAATTTAACATTTATATTTAAAAAAATGTATATATGCATAAACTAATAAAGTTATTAATGGTGCAATATTACATATAAAAGACTAGGCTTTCATCAAGGCTGGACTCCCTCACTATCCTGTAACCTAACTACCCCTAAAAATATGTGATCTGCATTACAATATGATATATTGAAACTAATCACAATTAAATCACTAATTGAGTTATATTTATCCTGGGCTCTGTATTAGTTCATCTACCCTACAAGCATTATGAAATGACACTCGTTTGAGTTAAAAATCACTAATAAAACAGTCCACTAGGTGTCAACGTGTTCATAAGAAATATCCATCGAGTCTCTTAGGTATCTCACGTACTAGATTCAATCCTTTCCAGTTCGGATGTATATGGTCTACCCACCAAAACTTTTTTGATGGAATGGGTTTTAAATTACAAGAGTTGATACTTAAACGGAAACAAAAGAAAACGATTGAATTAAACTGTTGGCACTATATAAATTGCGTATAATAATAATAATAATAATAATAATATAATAAAATTAGAGAATAAAATTAATGAATTATATGTCAAATTAGATCCCATTAAAGATACCCAACAATAATGAGATTTTAATAATAATATAAATAAACAAAATAGATAATGTGGATAAGGATACATAAAAGAAAAAGCTAAAGTTCCATAGGGATATGGGTGATTTTAAAAATGATTTGATTTATTCATGGCAAAATAAATTTCTCGCTGCCGGTTACTAATATTAGTCCTGATCCTTCCACTACCCCACAGATTAGGATGAGACAGGAGAATCTGGAGGCACAGTCTACACCATGCATTCCCACTTGTTACCCAACCCCCCAGCGCCAGAATAGTGGAGGCAGGGGTGATAGGGGAAGGGGGATGCAGGGAAGGGATAGACCTACAGGTGGCTCACATAATAGGGCACCACAGGGCAGAAGCGGTTCTAGGCTTTGTGAGGCCTTAGGCATAACTTAGACATGAGGCCCCACTCACGTCCATATGGGAAAAAATAATTAAAGCAATAAAAATGAAATGCATGTATAAGAGTACTGTGTCAGTGTCCTCTAGTTCAAAGCTGGTGTCAGTGCTGGCATGCTCTCAGTGCTGGTGTCAGGGTACTCTATCTCAGTGCAGTGTGTCTCGAAGCTGGTGTCAGTGTGCTCTATCTCATTGTTGCTCTCAGTAACCTCTCTCTCTCTCAGTGCTGGCATCAGTGCTCTGTCTCTCTGTGCTGGTGTCATTGTACACTTTCTCTGTGTTGGTGTCAGTGCTGTCTCTCTCAGTGCTGGTGTCAGTGCTCTGTCTCTCTGTGCTGGTGTCATTGTACACTCTCTCTGTGCTCTGTCTCTCTCAGTGCTGGTGTCAGTGCTCTGTCTCTCTCAGTGCTGGTGTCAGTGCTCTGTCTCTCTCAGTGCTGGTGTCAGTGCTCTGTCTCTCTCTGTGCTGGTGTCAGTGCTCTGTCTCTCTCAGTGCTGGTGTCAGTGCTCTGTCTCTCTCTGTGCTGGTGTCAGTATACACCCTCTCAGTGCTGCTGTCAGTGCTCTGTCTCTCTGTGCTGGTGTCAGTATACACTCTCTCAGTGCTGGTGTCAGTGCTCTGTCTCTCTGTGCTGTGTCAGTATACTCTCAGTGCTGGTGTCATTGCTCTGTCTCTCTCAGTGCTGGTGTCAGCGCTATGTCTCTATGTGCTGGTGTCAGCATACACTCTCTCAGTGCTGGTGTCAGTGCTCTGTCTCTCTGTGCTGTTGTCAGTATAGTCTCTCTCTGTGCTGGTGTCAGCGCTATGTCTCTCTGTGCTGGTGTCAGTATACACTCTCTCTGTGCTGTTGTCAGTGCTCTGTCTCTCTGTGCTGTTGTCAGTATAGTCTCTCTCAACGCTGGTGTCAGTGCTATGTCTCTCTCAACGCTGGTGTCAGTTCTCTGTCTCTCTCAGTGCTGGTGTCAGTGCTCTGTCTCTCTCAGTGCTGGTGTCAGTGCTCTGTCTCTCTCAGTGCTGGTGACAGTGCTCTGTCTCTCTCTGTGCTGGTGTCAGTATACACCCTCTCAGTGCTGCTGTCAGTGCTCTGTCTCCCTGTGCTGGTGTCAGTATACACTCTCTCAGTGCTGGTGTCAGTGCTCTGTCTCTCTGTGCTGTGTCAGTATACTCTCAGTGCTGGTGTCATTGCTCTGTCTCTCTCAGTGCTGGTGTCAGCGCTATGTCTCTCTGTGCTGGTGTCAGTATACACTCTCTCAGTGCTGGTGTCAGTGCTCTGTCTCTCTGTGCTGTTGTCAGTATAGTCTCTCTCTGTGCTGGTGTCAGCGCTATGTCTCTCTGTGCTGGTGTCAGTATACACTCTCTCTGTGCTGTTGTCAGTATAGTCTCTCTCAACGCTGGTGTCAGTGCTATGTCTCTCTCAACGCTGGTGTCAGTGCTCTGTCTCTCTCAGTGCTGGTGTCAGTGCTCTGTCTCTCTCAGTGCTGGTGTCAGTGCTCTGTCTCTCTTAGTGCTGGTGTCAGTGCTCTGTCTCTCTCAGTGCTGGTGTCAGTGCTCTGTCTCTCTCAGTGCTGGTGTCAGTGCTCTGTCTCTCTCAGTGCTGGTGTCAGTGCTCTGTCTCTCTCAGTGCTGGTGTCAGTGCTCTGTCTCCCTCAGCTCTGTACTCACATAGAGCTCCTTATTATTATTATTATTATTCAGGATTTATATAGCGCCAACAGTTTACGCAGCGGTTTACAATATAAAAGGGAGACAATACAGTTATAATATAATACAATACAATACAATAGGATTAAGAGGGCCCTGCTCAGAAGAGCTTACAATCTAATAGGGTGGGGCAGGTGGTACAAAAGGTTGTAACTGTGGGGAATGAGCTTGTGGAAGTGGTAGGAGATTAGTTGGAGACGTGATAGGCTTTCCTGAAGAGATGAGTTTTCAGGGATTGCCTGAAGGTAGCAAGAGTAGGGGATAGCCGGATAGATGGAGGTAGCGAGTTCCAGAGGATGGGAGAGGCTCTGGAGAAATCCTGGAGACGAGCATGGGAGGAGGAGATGAGAGAGCTTGAAAGCAGGAGGTCTTGAGAAGAGCGGAGAGGACGATTTGGGTGATATTTGGAGACAAGATTAGTGATGTAGCTTGGGGCAGAGTTGTGAATGGCTTTGTATGTTGTGGTTAGAATTTTGAATTTAATTCGCTGGGTGATTGGGAGCCAGTGTAGGGATTGAAGTAGAGGGTTGGCAGACACTGAGCGGTTGGTAAGGTGGATAAGTCTGGCAGCAGCATTCATGATAGACTGAAGAGGGGATAGCCTATGGAGCGGTAGGCCAATGAGAAGGGAGTTGCAATAGTCAAGGCGAGAGATAACAAGGGAGTGAATGAGGAGCTTGGTGGTTTCATTTGTTAAAAAAGGGCGAATTTTAGAGATGTTATGGAGGTGAATTCTACAAACTTTTGACAATGATTGGATTTGAGGCTGAAATGACAAGTCGGAGTCTAGGATTACACCTAGTACCCTGGCGTGAGGGGAGGGACTGATGGTTGCATTGTTGATTTTGATGGAAAAGTCATGGAGGGGGGCACGGGCAGGGGGGAATATTAATAGCTCAGTTTTAGAGAGATTTAGTTGAAGGAAGTGGTGCGACATCCATGCTGATATGTCAGTTAGTAAGTTAGTAATGCGAGAGGAGACTGAAGGAGTGAGGTGAGGAGTAGACAGATAGATTTGGGTGTCATCAGCGTATAAGTGGTATTGGAAGCCGTGGGCAGTTATTAGGTGACCAAGGGAGGTGGTGTAGATAGAGAAGAGAAGGGGTCCAAGAACTGAGCCTTGGGGGACCCCCACAGAAAGGGGCAATGGAGAGGAGGAGACAGAGTTGTAGGTGACACTGAAGGAGCGCTGTGATAAATAGCCAGAGAACCAGGATAGAGCAGAATCTCGGAGGCCAAGGGAATGTAGTTTATTGAGAAGGAGCGGGTGGTCAACAGTATCAAAGGCCGCAGAGAGGTCAAGTAGTAGGAGTATGGAGTACTGGCTGTTGGTTTTAGCAGTTAGTAAATCGTTAGTGAGTTTTAGTAAGGTAGTTTCCGTGGAGTGCTGCGAGCGAAAGCCAGACTGTAAGGGGTCAAGGTTATTTTCATTGAGGTAGGAGCTAAGACGGTTGTAGACTAAGCGTTCTAGAAGTTTAGAGGTGAATGGGAGTAATGAGATGGGTCTTAAGTTGTTCAGGTCGGTAGGGTCCAGTGAGGGCTTTTTAAGAATGGGAGTGATCTGTGCATGTTTTAGAGGGGAGGGGAAAATGCCACTAGAAAGGGAGAGATTGAAGATGTGGGTGAGGGAGCATAGGATAGAAGAAGAGGGTGACCGTAGTAGTTGTGAGGGAACAGGATCCAAGGGACAATTGGTTAGGTGGGCATTCGAGAAAATTTTTGTAACCTCTTCCGTAGTAGCCAATTCAAAAGAGGAGAGGGTTGAATGTGCTGCTGGGCAAGGTATGATGGGTGGGGAAGATGTACGCACAGTGGAGATGTCCTCACGAATTGCATTGATCTTGTCTTTGAAGTGATTGGCAATCTCTTGGGCAGTGAGTGAGTTAGTGGGTAGAGGGGGTGGTGGACGAAGCAGAGAGTTAAAGGTTGAGAAGAGCCGACGGGGACTGGATGACAAGGAATTAATAAGAGAGACAAAGTAGGCTTGTTTGGCAGCATGGAGGCATGAATTGTATTTTAGAAGGGCAGATTTATATAGGGTGAAGTCTTGCAGGTCTCATAGAAGAGAAGGGGCTGTGCGTAATTTCACCACCTCTGAGGTCTCATCATCCTGTTGGGCAGAAGTAGGTCCCCTCGGACACCCCATAGTGGAAGAGCTCCTGGTGGGAGATAGCCGCAGAGAAGCCAATCATGAGCAGTGCTAGCACAGAATGAAGAGCACCTTTCCCACCATGGCTGAGGATCGGCACTGGACTGAGCTGGGACCTCCCCACGACCACAGTGGAGCCCTGGGTGGCCGGGAAAGAGGGTGGGGTGGAGTCAGGTCAGGGGGACCCGGACTGTCAATCACAGATGGCACACTGGGACACTGGCAGAGGACTAAGCAGACCTGACTGTAAACCCCAGGCACATGCAAACCCCTGCAGGCACATGCACCCCCCCCGCAGGCACATGCACACCCCCAGTCACATGCACATCCCCCCAGTCACATGTACACCCCCATAGTCACATGCACACCCCCCATCACATGCACACACCCCCAGTTACATGCATACCCCCATAGACACATGCACACCCCCCAGTCACATGCACACTCCCCAGTCACATACACACCCCCAGTCACATGCACACCCCTCAGTCACAAGCACCCCCCAGTCGCTTGCACACCGCCCCAATCACATATACCCCCGCAGTCACATGCACACCCCCCAGTCACATGTACCCCCTCAGTCACATGTACCCCCCAGTCATATGCACACCCCCCTAGTCACATGCACCCCCCAGTTACATGCACACCCCCCTAGTCACATGCACCCCCCCAAGTCATATGCACACCCCCCCTAGTCACATGCACACCCCCCAAGCCCATGTACAGCCCCCCATGCCCATGAACCGCACACATAGCAAGGCACTGTCCCCTCACAGCTCAGTCAGCGCATTCCTCAGCTCAACAGTCAGTCAGTTGCACACAGAGACAGCGAACTGGAATTGGCTCCGCCTCCACCATGGAAACCCCGGAGGGTGGACTTGGCGATCCTGCTGAGGTGCTAGCTGTGCTCTTGCACAAGATATCGGCTCAAGGGACGGACGGGATTTGCGGGCCGTGCAGTTGTCGGTCTCTGTGTGTGTCTCTGCTGGCTGTTCCAGTGGAGTTTTAATGACAGAAGTGGAGACTGGGCAGTGCCTTGGTGGGGCGTGGTGTTACAGAGCAGAGAGGAGGAGGACTGACTGTACACTGAACTATGAAGCTCTGCTGACTGTACTGAGACTGATGTATGAGGATAGTCAGAGGCAGCTCTTTAGGTAAACTAGGCTGCCGCGAGGCCCCTGGGAGGGCGAAGCCTTAGGTGAACGCCTAATTTGCCTAATTAGAGAGCCGCCTCTGCCACAGGGACATAGTGATTACAGGTATCCAATGCCCACACACAATAGATTTGACCCTCTGATACAATATGATGAATGGGGAAATGTTATATCTCCACATCCTATTTTAGGGCGAGGAAGGAGGGGAAGCCGCCCGTTCAGAGGAAGACCATCCGGTCCCCCAACCCCTCCACCAAACCACCAGGGATGGTGGAAATCCCAGCAGGAGGAGAGACCATACCAACTTCCAACAGAGCTAGTAAGAAGGGAAGGAGAAGGTGCAGGGCAGGTAGGAGTATCCAGTTTAAACAAAAAAGGAGGGAGTAACAGGAATATATAATCTCACTAAGATTGAATTTACTCATAAAGAAATTAACATTTTAAATTCTGGTCTTAAATGTGCCCCTAAAAAAACTTTAAATAAGTTTGATGTGTATATGGACATACATAAATACATACGTAAACTTAATTTAAAGAAGTATTTTCTAAACAGCGGACCTAGGAATATTTATCCAGTGAATTTTAAATGTGACAGGTGTGGCTAGTGGCTTGAAAAATAGATCACTCTTTAATCCAGTCAATACGGCTAATCAACATGTAGATGTTTTTAAGTATTTGGTTTTGAAGGATTTAGATCAGTTTATACCAAAGAAAAATCTAAATCCTTGATTTATTCAAGAGGGAATTGAACAATTAGAGGAAAGAAAAGACAAGAAAAGACATTGTGGTAGGGGGGCATGGCCTGACACAGCATGGAGTAGGACGTGGGTACTCAGAGCTCCGTCCATTACTCCTTCTTATATATTAATCCTGGACTGATTGTACTGATCTTTTAGCTGGATCACCTCCCTGAGACACCTGGGACAGTTTGGCCTGATTCCTGGAGCAATCGGATGCACGGCGGCCCGAAAGGAGCGGCGATCTCCCGCTCGGCGGCAAAAACTAAGCAAGACCGCGGCTTCGGCCTACAACCGGAGGCCGCGGCCATCTTGGTCCTCCTCAGCTCTGGCCCTGCCTGGAAACAGCTGCATAATACAGGTACCCTGCTATTAGACAACGTACTGGAGGAGCTGGACTGCGCTCATCCCCCTATTACTAGCCTATTTGACCAGCAGAGACCCAGGGAGGCTGAAGCTCATACCCGGCCTAGATTGCGGCCTGGGCCTACATGTGGTGGCCGGTGGCCATTTTGGCACACCTGCTTCCCCTGCTTGTGCTGCGCACATGGACTGAGACCCTGTTATCCCACTCTAAATAGCATCTACTCGAACTCCTGTATGTTGCAGGATACGCTCTCAGACTGCCAGCACCTGAGGAAGGGGGGGGGTCGCACCTCCCACATCTACTTCGCAAGAACAGCTCCTATTCTCGGGCACCTGGGTGACTACAAAACCCTGGACAGCACTCTTCTCTGACCAACAGGCAAGCCAGTTCGCTAACTTAAGCGTGCGGGCTATTTATGTGTCCTCCAGGATCTCCACAGTATGTCACCAACTAAAGCACAAAAAGCAGCGGCAGCAAAACTTGATCAATACCGCCGACAAGAAAAGGAGGACATGGAGGAAGATGGAACTAATGAGAAGGCTGGAGGGGGTGAGTGCACTGCGGGTGACACCGACAAACTCCTTGAAGCAATCACTTTCTGTAGAACTTCTCTCACAGCACAAATAGAAGAAGTCAAGATGGATATTTCCCTTATCAGACAGGACTTTCAGAAGCTCAGGGAGAGAGTGAAAGAAACTGAGACCAGACTGAGCGAGGTGGAGGATGCTTTTCCACCCTTACAAACATCCTCAGACCGCGTGCAAAGACAAATACAACAACTCCTTATAAAGCAAGATGATATGGAGAATAGGCTGCGAAGATGTAATATACGCCTGATAGGCTTGCCAGAGGGGTCTGAGGGAAAGGACACTACCACATTTTTGGAACAACTCCTGATTGCTGCTTATGGGAGAGAAGTCTTCTCCCCTATGTTTGCGGTAGAACGGGCACATCGCATGCCAGCAAGACCCCCCCCCCGCAGGGAGCTCCTCCTCGCACGTTCATAGCTAAACTCCTTAATTATAAAGGGTCGAGACACTGCTTTAAGAATGGCAAGGGAGAAAGGCAATATCCCGGTGGGGAACGTTAAAGTGGCCATTTTCCCGGATTTCTCGGAAGAGGTGCAACGTCGTCGACAGAGCTTTACGGAAGCCAAGCGTAAGCTAAGAAATCTGCAATACAAGTATTCCATGCTCTTCCCAGCCCGTCTTAGGGTGGAGCATGACGGTCGTGCGGTCTTCTTCGAAGATCCAGCGGAGGTGATCTCTTGGTTGGAACGACGAGCTAATCCTCAACAAGCTGATTGATTAAGTCCCAATTTTAATGTAGTTGCGTCCAAGAACTGTTTCTAACCAGCGCAAGTTTAAAGCACAAATCCTGGATACCCACAGTACAAGAGTCAAAGTACCTTCCGGGGCTCCGAAGATGACAAGTCCTACAGTCAACATGCATCGTGCAGCGAGACATTACCCCACATTGTTCTGGGAAGCAGCACCATGAACATTGGAACACTCTTCGGAACATAATTGTTGCAGTCAAATGGAAACAAGAAGATCAGGAGACCATACTGCACTTTTTGCAAGTGATATGGTTGATATCACTCATTCTATTTAGTATCCGGAGACTCAACCAATTGTTCTACATTCCATTGATCAACAAGAAGTTAGAATGTTTCCCAGTTCACAACCAGTTAAGGGATTATGCCCACACAAGTTTGGGTCAGTGTAGGGCAGGGAGGGGGGTGGGGGTTCAAAGGTTTATGGTTCGGTTACACTCTGATGTGCATACTTATTATAGAAAACAGGTAACGTTACATGTGCCAGATCTATGGAAACGTACTTATGTGTTGTATGTTATGCGATTAAGACAGATATGTTTGAAAATTAGAAACCTGTGTGCCTTATGTATAGAGAGCAAATTGTTTTACATAAATACTTTATTAATGATTAAAAAGTTTTGCCCATGGCATCATTAAAGTTTCTTACATGGAATGTGAGGGGCCTGCGTGAGAAATTTAAGCGCGTGGCGGTCTTCACATTCCTAAAGAGGCAACACGCTGATATAGTAGTACTAGTGGAAACACATATTGAGGGCAGTGTTCAGATGGCGCTCCGTAGGCCATGGTTTGGGTGGGCGTATCATTCTACCCACACTTCCCATTCCAGGGGAGTCTCTGTATTAATAGCCAAATCGGTACATTTTGAATTGTGTGAGTTAACCACTGACCCACAAGGCCGTAATGTCTTTATCCACGCTAAAGTGTATGGGGAACCTTTGCTCATAATGGCTTTTTATATACCACCTCCATTTAATGTCTCCACAGTTCAGGAAGGTATATCATTCATGACCCGTCATTCAAATGTAGCAGCGGTCTGGTTAGGAGACTTTAATGTCACTTTAAATCCGACTCTAGACAGGTTACAACTGGCTTCAATAGATCATAATATTCCTACTGAAACTAAATTCTCTAAACTTATCTTCGCCTTCCTTTGCGACACAAGTTCCCACAGGTTAGGTCATATTCATGCTTCTCGCCCTCTCATGGGTCCATGTCCCGTATAGATTTTATACTTATCTCAGGCAGGTTGGCTCCAAGGCTATCGGAGGTAATGTTTTGCCCTAGAATACTATCGGACCATACTCCCTATCGGATCACGTTAAGTATTCCAGTAGCAAAGCCACCACAAACTTGGCGTCTAAACCCCTTTTGGCTCTCACTTCTACCAGAAGATGGCGAGCTTATAGATAAATGGAGAATATATTTTGTGGAAAATGATGAGTCAGCATCTCCATCCGCAGTATGGGATTCTTTCAAGTTATTTGCTAGGCATACATTGGTAACTGCTATTAATAAAATTAAGATGGACTCTTCCGGTGCCCTCGGTAAGGCGCTGGAGGACTTGTCCTCTGCTGAAAAATTGTATGCCAACACCCCGACATCCGTAAATGCAGATCAACTTAAATTACAGACTAGAGTGGTTAACCAGTTACAGTACCAAAAAGCCAGACAAAAACTGTTCTTCTCCAAACAGAAAATGTTTGAACATGGGGAAAAGGCAGGCAAGTTGTTGGCGTATTTAGTGCATAGCGAGGATAGACCCCTGGTGGTTATCACATTACATGGCCCTGGAGGACAAAAAGTTACAGACCCTCCCACAGTAACCTCAATGTTTAGGGATTTCTTTGCTGACTTATACACAACAACAGCCCCCAATGAGACCCACTCTATGTCTCGTTTTCTCGAAAAGGTGATTTTCCCACAGCTAACAAAAGAACAGATAGAATTACTAGAAGCACCACTTACTGTAAACGAAATATCAAATGCTATAGCTAGCTTTGCTAGATCCATATCTCCTGGCTCGGATGGACTCCCAATTGAGTTCTATTCCCAATTTAGTGAAGTACTAACCCCTAAACTATTAAAATTATATAATCATCTTTTTGAAACTGGGACTTTACCCCCATCTATGACAGAGGCCACAATAGTTCTCATCCCCAAACCCGGAAAAGATTTGGGATTCCCAGAATCCTATCGTCCAATATCACTCCTACAAGTCGATATCAAAATACTAGCCAAAGTACTATCTATCAGGCTCAATCAGGTAATATTAACATTGATACACACAGATCAGGCTGGGTTCATGCCTGGACACAACACCTCGTTCAACCTTCGGAAACTATACATTAATTTACAGGCTACACACGAGGAAGTTGGTACACGGGTTGTTGTGACCTTAGACACAGCGAAAGCCTTCGACTCGGTAGAGTGGAGGTATTTATGGAGATGCTTGGAGGGCTATGGATTTGGCCCAAAGTTTATTAAATGGGTCCAACTATTGTACCAGGCACCTAGGGCCAGAGTAGTAGCTAATGGGTGGGCATCTCAACTCAACGACCTCAGCAGAGGCACAAGACAGGGCTGCCCCCTATCCCCATTGCTGTATGCCCTGGCGGCAGAACCCCTGGCAATATCCATTCGAACAAATCCAGAGATTAAGGGACTTGAGATGGACTCTCTGACTGAAAAAATGAGTATGTATGCGGATGACACATTATTATACCTAGCAGACTCGGGCCCATCATTATGCAATGCACTCCGCACGATAGAACAATTTGGAATATTTTCAGGACTGAAAATTAATTGGGATAAATCCCAAATTCTACCAATTGACAGCTTCCCACCCCCAGAATCCCAAACCAGGCTCCCGCTACAGAGAACGGATGTTATTAAATATCTGGGGGTTTACATAACCAGATCCCCTGCGGATTATGTATCCCTAAACATAGATCCACTCATGTCCATAGTAAAAAATAAAATACGGGTCTGGTCCAAATTACCATTAGGAGTCTGGGGTCATATAAATTTAATCAAAATGATCCTACTACCCAAGATACTTTATGTGTTATGGCACACCCCTGTTTACTTACCATTGAAACATTTTAAATCTCTAGAATCCCTCTTAAAGTCATTCGTGTGGGGTAATAATAGGCACAAATTAACATGGCAAGCCCTCAAAAACCCGACTGATCTGGGTGGCACGGCCCTACCTGATTTTAATCTATACTACATCGCAGCACAGCTATCCCAGCTTTTTCATCTAGACAAAACTGACAGCGAGCGATTTTTCAAGCTCCTATGCCCGAAATGGGCGCAGCACACCAAAGACCCGATATATGCAATAGCAGCAGATTTGGGTGGGATGGAACTAGGAGAAAGAAGACACACCATGCTGTACCACTATAGGAAAATATGGAACTTAGCAGCTTCCAGACTTGACATTCCACAGTTTAATGACTACACGCCGCTATGGCACAATAAAAATCTTCAGGAGTTTAATAAAATAAAAGACACATTCATATGGTCCATACAGGGAGTATTTTACCTACACCATATATTGAAAGATGGACAACTTAAAACCTTTGCCCTACTTAAAGAAGAGTTTACAATCCAGGATCAGATGTTCTTCAGATTCTTACAAATCCGTCATGCGATACGCTCACAATTCCCAGATTCTTACCCTGGCCCTGTACCTAATGTTCTAATACCTATAATTAAGAGCACAGACTCCCATAAATTGATCTCAGCTTTTTATTACTTGCTTTTAACCCCTGTAGCTACTAAGATTGCATATGACCTTAAGCCGAGATGGGAGAGGGAAGTAGGGCCGGTGGAGGATGAGGAGTGGGGCGAGGTATTGGAGGCCTGCAAAACTGTATCTCCTAAACTTTCAGATCGTTTGACACAGCTTTACATTATACACAGGGCATATCTCACACCCCTCAGAGTGGCAAGATACAAGCGTACTCAATCCACCACATGTCAGATGTGTGAGAGAGAGACAGGCACTTTTTTCCATGTACTCTGGGCATGCCCTAGGATAAAAGGCTTTTGGGAACAAATCGTAGCATTTTTACATGACACAATGGGCTCCCCTCTGGCTCTAGACCCTAAACAGTGCCTCCTGGGTATAGTTCCAGACACAACGGACAAATACACAAAAACTTTTTTATCTGAAACACTCTTCGCAGGAAGAAAGGTTATAGCCAGAAAATGGATGAGGAAGGAGCCTCCTAAAATAGTAGAATGGAAGGTGGAGATAAATAATACATTACCATATAAGAAATGTATATATATATTAACAGGGGTTGCCCAGCTAAGTACAACAAGATCTGGGACAGATGGCTCCAAGAATCCTCTACCTGTGTCTAACATAATCGTATAATCACAGAGTGATTTAAATAGATACAAGTATGAGTAGATAGTCTATGCAAACCAAGTATATATACCTTGAATATTAATATGGGTTAGATATGTTTGTACTTAATGTCATTTTTATTCAAGTTATGATAATTGTTATACTGTTACAATGTCAACATGCTAACGTAACCATTCTATGTATGCACCAAATATTCAATAAAACTTTGCTTGATTAAAAAAAAAAAAGACATTGTGGTACGCCCAGCAGATAAGTGTGGGGGTATGGATTGAAATAGTGTGGATAGTGGCTTGAAAAATAGATCACTCTTCAATCCAGTCAATACGGCGAATCTACATGTAGAGGTTTTTAAGAATTTGGTTTTGAAGGATTTAGATCAGGTTATACCAAAGAAAAATATAAATCCTTGATTTATTCAAGAGGGAATTGAACAATTAGAGTAGGGGTCTCAAACTGGTGGCCCTCCAGCTGTTGTGTAACTACAAGTCCCATCATGCCTCTGCCTAAGGGAGTCATGCTTGTAACTGTCGGCCTTGCAATGCCTCGTGGGACTTGTAGTTTCCCAACAGCTGGAGGGCCGCCAGTTTGAGACCCCTGAATTAGAGGAAAGAAAAGACATTGTGGTATGCCCAGCAGATAAGGGTGGGGGTATGGTTATACTACATAAAAGTTTTTATGATATTCAACTGGAAAATATGTTATCTGAAGAAAGTACATATGTCAGGTTAAAGAATGACCCCCACACCCTTATACCAGTTAGATCTTTGACGGCTGGTAGATTTGGGACTTGGTAAGAGCACTGAATAAAAAGGAACATAAATATCTGATACCCAGTTTCTGCAGAACTCCAACTATTTACACACACTACCTAAGGTGCATAAGGATCCTATTAATCCTCCAGCACGTCGGATTGTGAACATTATAGGGATCCGTTACAGCCAGACTAGGACAATGTTTGGATACTTTCTTACAGGCAAGTGTCTTACGGACAAAGGCATATTTAAGACACTAAAAGCTTTCTACAACTAATTAATGATATCAATTTGGTAGGAAAATCTGAAGTTTATTTGGTGACAGCAGATGTGTCATCACTTTACACTATTATTAAACATGATGACACTCTGCTGGCACTGAATTGGGCACTGAGCCAGCGGGACAACATCCCATTTGAACAGAGTTTTTTTGAGACAGGTACTTGATTTTTGCCTGTCTCATAACTACTTTTGGCATAACCACAAATTCTGTTCACAAAAAAGAGGCGTTGCGATGGGCGCAAAATTTGCTCCCAGCCTCACAAACTTATTTATGGGTGAGTGGGAGGACAAGTTTGTATTTGCTAAAAAGAGAGAAGGCCTCCTTTTTTATAAAAGGTTCATTGATGACCTATTTTTTTTATCTAGGAAGGAAATGAGAGTTCACTGCATGAGTTTCTAAAAGAACTCAATTCAAATAAAAATAACATAAAGTTGGATTATGAGTACAGCATAGAGCATATTCATTACCTGGATGTAGATGTGTTGAGACGGGTGGTTCATTAATTACAACTATTTATTTTAAGCCAACAGAGAGAAATGGTTATCTCCCCCTCAGCAGTGGTCATCACTCCCACTGGCTAAAAAATATTCTTAAAAGCCAGCTGATCCTAGTGAGGAGAAAGTGTACCACAGAGATTTTGTTACACAATCTCTAAAGTCATTCAAGACAGATTTGTACAAAGGATATAGTGAACAACAACTTGATAATATTGTGCGTGAGTTAGAAGAAACCTGCGGAAATTGTGCCTGGGAGATAAAGATCGACAGAGTTCCAGACAGGAATGGGGTTTTATTTCCAATTTTCATGCACAATATAAAGAAATTGAAAATATTTTTAGACGTCACTAGCATGTATTATGTACAGATAAAGTCCTAAATAGTTCATTGGCAGAAAGTTCAAAGTTCTTGACCCTCCTTTTGTGAAGGAATGTGATGTAGATAATAATAATAGTAATCTGAAAATGTCTATTTTCTTATGTGCATACATATTTTTCTCCTTACTCATTATATAAGTATACAGGTTTGCTCTGTTCCTATATTTTCTCAAGATGGCGGGTACCCCCTACATCCCACACATCAGAAGAACGCGGAACTGAAGATAAAACCAAAGATCAGCCAGACCTCGTTATGAAGATTCTCCATTTTCTTTTTCTATCTTAACCAATGAGATGTACTTATTAGACTAACATAGCAATGACGTATTTGTGTGTATAAAACATTAGCACCGCCTTGAATAAATTAGAAGTGTAAAAAGTAACGGTGCTGAGCGTGTCTCAGAGCGTTTACTTTTATATGCATGCATATCAACACTTTTCAAATTAGAGACAGCAGCAGATAACCTTGGGCTCGATTGGAGCTCTTAATCATTTCCTTAACAGATGGTGCCGAAACCCGGGACCTCAGGCTACAGTCGAAGTTATTAGGCATGTGCAAAATGAAAAAAATTGTTTCGTTTCATTTCGTTTTAATTCGTTATTTAATTAATTTAGTTTAGTTAGATTCGTTAAATTCATTAAATTCGTTTTTCAAATCAGTTTCGTTTTCGACCGAATTCGAAAATCGGTCGAATTCGAAAATATTTCAACCGGATTCGATATTATTTCAACCGCATTCGAAAATATTTCAACAGCATTCGAAATTATTTCAACTGTATTAGAAATTATTTCAATCGTATTCGATAATATTTCAATCGCATTCGAAAATATTTCTACCAAATTTGATAATATTTCAACCGCATTCGAAATTATTTCAACTTTATTCAAAATTATTTCAATCGGATTCGATAATATTTCAACCGCATTCGAAAATATTTCAACAGCATTCGAAATTATTTCAACTGTATTAGAAATTATTTCAATCGCATTCGAAAATATTTCTATTTTCGAATTTGATAATATTCAGATAATATTCAGATAATATTCCTCTTCAGCAAACCAGAAGAACACTGCATGGTTTCGCGTCACCATGGCAGTAAAAGCTGTGAGAGGGATTGAGCGCACCCCAGACTGCATCCGTCATTGGTAAATAAAAATGATTACATTCTCTTTCTCTCTCTCTCTGTGTCTCCCAGAGGCATATCTAGTGAAAATGGCACCTATGGCAAGCACTGAAACTGCGCCCCTGTCAAAAAAAAAAAAACAGCTAATAAAACTACAAGTCTTTAACCACTTCAGCCCCGGAAGAATTTACCCCCTTCCTGACCAGAGCACTTTTTGCGATTCGGCACTGCATCGCTTTAACTGAAAATTGCGCGGTTGTTCGACGTGGCTCCCAAATAAAATTGAAGTCCTTTTTTTCCCATAAATAGAGCTTTCTTTTGGTGGTATTTGATCACCCCTGCGGTTTTTATTTTTTGCGCTATAAACCAAATAAAAGCGACAATTTTGAAAAAAACGCATTATTTTTTAGATTTTGCTATAATAAATATCCCCCAAAAATATATAAAAAAAACATTTTTTTTCCTCAGTTTAGGCCGATACGTATTCTTCTACATATTTTTGTTAAAAAAAAAATCGCAATAAGCTTTTATTGATTGCTTTGCGCAAAAGTTATAGCGTTTACAAAAAAAATAATAATAAATATATATATATATATATATATATATATATATATATATATATATATATATGTATATTATTTTTTATTCTATTCTGTTCTATTGTTACTCTATTCTATTCTATTCTATTCTATCTTTTTCTATTCAAATTTGAATAGTAAAGAATAGTAAAGAATAGAATAGAATAACAATAGAACAGAATAGAATAATATATATATATATATATATATATATATATATATATATATATATATATATAATATTTTATTCTATTCTGTACAATTTTTTTTCTAATATATATATATATATAATATTATTATTATTAATTATTATTAATATATCTAATATTATATATATATTTTTTCTGATCTGATCTATTGTTTTTCTAAGATATTATTTTATATTCTATTTCAATTCAATTTCATTCTATATGAAATTCGAATTTCGGAAATTTTTTTTATATATATATATATATATATATATATATATATATATATATATATATATATATATATATATATATCATAGAAAAACAATAGAACAGATCAGGAAAAAAAAAATTATATACATCTTTTGAAATTCGAAATTCATATAAAATGAATTCAAATTTGAATAGAAAAGATTAGAATAGAAAAACAATAGAACAGAAAATAATCTAATATATATATATTATATTTTATTCTATTCTGTTCTATTGTTTTTCTAGTCTATTTTCTTTTCTATTCGAATTTGAATTCATTCTATATGAATTTCTAATTTCAAAAGATGGTTATATATATAAATATTTTATATATATATATATATATATATATATATATATATATATATATATATATATATATATATATATATATATATATATAACCATTTTCCGAAATTCGAATTTCATATAGAATGAATTCGAATTCGAATTGAAAAGATTAGACTAGAAATAGAAAATAGACTAGAAAAACAATAGAACACAATTGAGTAAAATATTGTTTTTCTAGTCTATTTTCTTTTCTATTCGAATTCAAATTCATTCTATATGAAATTCGAATTTCGGAAAATGGTTTTATATATATATATATATATATATATATATATATATAACCATTTTCCGAAATTCGAATTTCATATAGAATGAATTCGAATTCGAATAGAAAAGAAAATAGACTAGAAAAACAATAGAACAGAATAGAATAAAATCTAATATATATATTAGATTATTTTCTGTTCTATTGTATTCCTATTCTAATCTTTTCTATTCGAATTTGAATTCATTCTATATGAATTTCGAATTTCAAAAGATGGTTATATATATAAATACTTTTTCTGCAGCAAAAAATTTCATTTTCCGAACCAATTTTGGGGCCCTGTATCTCAGAGCCACTTGGTGCTAGGAACCCCAAATTTGGTGTGCAAACCCAGTGGAACTGGTACCACAACATATCCAAAGCTGAAGTTCCTAGCACTAAGTGGCCCCGAGATACAGGGCCCAAAATCGGTTCAGAAAATGTCATTCTCTGCTGCAGAAAAGTGCTTGACATTTTCCGAACCAAATTTGGGCCCCCGTATCTCAGGGCCACTTGGTGCTAGGAACCCCAAATTTGGTGTGCTAACCCAGTGGAACTTGTACCATAATATATCCAAGGCTGAGGTTCCTAGCACTAAGTGGCCCCGAGATACGGGGCCCCAAACTGGTTCGGAAAATGTCATTCTCTGCTGCAGAAAAGTGCTTGACATTTTCTGAACTGATTTTTGGGGCCCTGTATCTCGGGGCCACTTGGTGCTAGAAACCTCAGCTTTGGAAATTTTATGGTGCTAGTTCCACTGGGTTTGCACACCAAATTTGGGGTTCTTAGCACTAAGTGGCCCCAAGATATGGGGCCCCAAATTCGGTCAACTGTGTCCATCTGCAGCAATGTCATTTTGGGACCCTTTGGGTTCAGAGACCCCAAATTTTGGCTGCAGCTAGGGGGCATCTAGGAACCCTTAACTAACGAGTTTGAAGTTCAGGGGACCTATGGCTGCAAATGGGCACAGTGATGCTGCAAATGGGCATTGTTGACCCTCTTTTCCACCTACAGTAGCTGTGCATTTCTCACCCTCGTCTTATACTCGGGTCAATAAGTTTTTCCCATTTTTTTGTGGTAAATTAGGGCCTCGACTTATACTCGGAACGACTTATACTCGAGTATATATATATATATATATATATATATATATATATATATTAGTTATTTATTGATATATAACCATCTATTGGATGGTTTGAAATTCATATAGAATGAATTAATATTTGAATATAAAAGATTAGAATAGAAAAAAAATAGATTAGAATAAAATATAATACATATACACATTATATTTTACTCAATTCTGTTCTATTGTTTTTCTAGTCTATTTTCTATTTCTAGTCTAATCTTTTCTATTCGAATTCGAATTCATTCTATATGAAATTCGAATTTCGGAAAATGGTTATATATATATATATATATATATATATATATATATATATATATATATATAAAACCATCTTTTGAAATTCGAAATTCATATAGAATGAATTCAAATTCGAATAGAGAAGATTAGAATAGAAAAACAATAGAACAGAAAATAATCTAATATATATATATTATATTTTATTCTATTCTGTTCTATTGTTTTTCTAGTCTATTTTCTTTTCTATTTGAATTCGAATTCATTCTATATGAAATTCGAATTTCGGAAAATGGTTTTATAT
This sequence comes from Aquarana catesbeiana, assembly GCF_042186555.1. Classification (NCBI taxonomy): domain Eukaryota; kingdom Metazoa; phylum Chordata; class Amphibia; order Anura; family Ranidae; genus Aquarana; species Aquarana catesbeiana. Next base: position 609,644,985 of record NC_133324.1, on the reverse strand, counting down.
ATATATATATATATATATATATATATATATATATATATATATATATATATATATATATATATATATATATATATATATATATATATTAGATATTTATTGATATATAACCATCAATTGGAATTCGAAATTCATATGGAATGAATTCAAATTCGAATAGAAAAGATTAGAATAGAAATAAAAATAGAACAGAATAGAATAAAAAATAATATATATACACATTATATTTTACTCAATTGTGTTCTATTGTTTTTCTAGTCTATTTTCTATTTCTAGTCTAATCTTTTCTTTTCTATTCGAATTCGAATTCATTCTATATAAAATTCGAATTTTGGAAAATGGTTATATATATATATAAAAAATATTTATATATATAACCATCTTTTGAAATTCGAAATTCATATAGAATGAATTCAAATTCGAATAGAAAAGATTAGAATAGAAAAACAATAGAACAGAAAATAATCTAATATATATATATTATATTTTATTCTATTCTGTTCTATTGTTTTTCTAGTCTATTTTCTTTTCTATTCGAATTCGAATTCATTCTATTTGAAATTCGAATTTCGGAAAATGGTTATATATATGTATATATATATATATATATATATATATATATATATATATATATATAAAATATTTATATATATAACCATCTTTTGAAATTCAAAATTTATATAGAATGAATTCAAATTTGAATAGAAAAGATTAGAATAGAAAAACAATAGAACAGAAAAGAATCTAATATATATATTATATTTTATTCTATTCTGTTCTATTTTTTTTTCTATTTTAATCTTTTCTATTCGAATTTGAATTCATTCTATATTCTATATGAATTTCGAATTTCAATAGATGGTTATATATAAATAAATATCAAATATATACATATATTATAACCATTTTCATATTCTATTTCATATAGAATTAAATTGAATTTAAATAGAATAGAAAATAATATCATAGAAAAACAATAGATCAGATCAGAAAAAAAAAAAAAAAAAAAAAAAAAAATATATATATATATATATATATATATATATATATATATATATATATTTAAATATATATATATATATATATAAATAACCACATTATATTTTACTCAATTCTGTTCTATTGTTTTTCTAGTCTATTTTCTATTTCTTGTCTAATCTTTTCTATTCGAATTCGAATTCATTCTATATGAAATTCGAATTTCGGAAAATGGTTATATATATATATAAAAAGTATTTATATATATATAACCATCTTTTGAAATTCGAAATTCATATAGAATGAATTCAAATTCGAATAGAAAAGATTACAATAGAAAAACAATAGAACAGAAAATAATCTAATATATATATTATATTTTATTTTATTCTATTCTGTTCTTTTGTTTTTCTAGTCTATTTTCTTTTCTATTCGAATTCGAATTCATTCTATATGAAATTCGAATTTCGGAAAATGGTTATATATATATATATATATATATATATATATATATATATATATATATAATTTTTTTTTCCTGATCTGTTCTATTGTTTTTCTATGATATTCTTTTATTCTTTTCTATTATTTTCTAATCTATTCTAATCTTTTATATTCAAATTCGATTTCATTCTATATGAAATTCGAATTTCAGAAAATGGTTATTTATATATATATTTTTTTTTTTTTCCGATCTGATCTATTGTTTTTCTATGATATTATTTTCTATTCTATTTAAATTCAATTTAATTCTATATGAAATTTGAATATTTCAGAAAATGGTTTTATATATATATATATATATATATACATATATATATATATATATATATATATATATATATATATATATATATATATATATATATATATATATATATGTATATATATATATTAGATATTTATTTATATATAACTATCTATTGAAATTCGAAATTCATATAGAATGAATTCAAATTCGAATGGAAAAGATTAGAATAGAAAAAAAAATAGAACACAATAGAATAAAATATAATATATATACACATTATATTTTACTCAATTCTGTTCTATTGTTTTCCTAGTCTATTTTCTATTTCTAGTCTAATCTTTTCTATTCGAATTCGAATTCATTCTATATGAAATTTGAATTTCGGAAAATGGTTATATATATATTTATATATATATATATATATATATATATATACCGTATATACTCGAGTATAAGTCGTTCCGAGTATAAGTCGAGGCCCTAATTTACCACAAAAAAATGGGAAAAACTTATTGACCCGAGTATAAGACGAGGGTGAGAAATGCACAGCTACTGTAGGTGGAAAAGAGGGTCAACAATGCCCATTTGCAGCATCACTGTGCCCATTTGCAGCCATAGGTCCCCTGAACTTCAAACTCGTTAGTTAAGGGTTCCTAGATGCCCCCTAGCTGCAGCCAAAATTTGGGGTCTCTGAACCCAAAGGGTCCCAAAATGACATTGCTGCAGATGGACACAGTTGACCGAATTTGGGGCCCCATATCTTGGGGCCACTTAGTGCTAAGAACCCCAAATTTGGTGTGCAAACCCAGTGGAACTAGCACCATAAAATTTCCAAAGCTGAGGTTTCTAGCACCAAGTGGCCCCGAGATACAGGGCCCCAAAAATCAGTTCAGAAAATGTCAAGCACTTTTCTGCAGCAGAGAATGACATTTTCCGAACCGGTTTTGGGGCCCCGTATCTCGGGGCCACTTAGTGCTAGGAACCCCAGCTTTGGATATGTTATGGTACCAGTTCCACTGGGTTAGCACACCAAATTTGGGATTCCTAGCACCAAGTGGCCCTGAGATACGGGGCCCCAAAATCGGTTCGGAAAATGTCAAGCACTTTTCTGCAGCAGAGAATGACATTTTCTGAACCGATTTTGGGGCCCCGTATCTCGGGGCCACTTAGAGCTAAGAACTTCAGCTTTGGATATGTTATGGTACCAGTTCCACTGGGTTAGCACACCAAATTTGAGGTTCTTAGCTCCAAGTAGCCCTGAGATACGGGGCCCCAAACTCGGTTCAGAAAATGTCAAGCACTTTTCTGCAGCAGAGAATGACATTTTCTGAACCGATTTTGGGGCCCCGTATCTCGGGGCCACTTAGTGCTAAGAACTTCAGCTTTGGATATGTTGTGGTACCAGTTCCACTGGGTTTGCACACCAAATTTGGGGTTCCTAGCGCCAAGTGGCCCTGAGATACGGGGCCCCAAAATCGGTTCGGAAAATGAAATTTTTTGCTGCAGAAAAAGTATTTATATATATAACCATCTTTTGAAATTCGAAATTCATATAGAATGAATTCAAATTCGAATAGAAAAGATTAGAATAGGAATACAATAGAACAGAAAATAATCTAATATATATATTATATTTTATTCTATTCTGTTCTATTGTTTTTCTAGTCTATTTTCTTTTCTATTCGAATTCGAATTCATTCTATATGAAATTCGATTTTCGGAAAATGGTTATATATATATATATATATATATATAAAACCATTTTCCGAAATTCGAATTTCATATAGAATGAATTCGAATTCGAATAGAAAAGAAAATAGACTAGAAAAACAATATTTTACTTAATTGTGTTCTATTGTTTTTCTAGTCTATTTTCTATTTCTTTCTAGTCTAATCTTTTTAATTCGAATTCGAATTCATTCTATATGAAATTCGAATTTCGGAAAATGGTTATATATATATATATATATATATATATATATATATATATATATATATATATATATATTTTTTTTTTTATTTTTTTTTCTGATCTGATCTATTGTTTTTTTATGATATTATTTTCTATTCTATTTAAATTCAATTTCATTCTATATGAAATTCGAATTTTGGAAAATGTTTTTATATATATATATATATATATATATATATATATATATACATGTATATGTATATATATATATATATATATATATATATATATATTAGATATTTATTTATATATAACCATCTATTGAAATTCGAAATTCATTTAGAATGAATTCAAATTCGAATAGAAAAGATTAGAATAGAAAAAAAATAGAACAGAATAGAATAAAATATAATATATATACACATTATATTTTACTCAATTCTGTTCTATTGTTTTTCTAGTCTATTTCCTATTTCTAGTGTAATCTTTTCTATTCGAATTCGAATTCATTCTATATGAAATTCGAATTTCGGAAAATGGTTTTATATATATATAAATATATATTTATATATAAATATATATTTATATATATAACCATTTTCCGAAATTCGAATTTCATATAGAATGAATTCGAATATATATATATATATATATATATATATATATATATATATATAAATTGTTATTTTCCAATCTATTTTCAAATTCGAATTTATACTATTCGAAATTTGAATTTCAGAAGATGGTCATATTCTGTTGTATTTTATTAAATTCTATTAAATTCTGTTCTATTCTTTACGATTCTTTTATGTTTATTCTATTGTTTTATTATTTTATATTCTATTTTATTGTATTTTTTTTTAGAAATCAATTTATATTTTTTCTAATTCGATTCGAATTTGTTTTCGAATTCGAGTCGAATAGATTTCGAATTTGTTTTCGATTCGAAACATTTCGGATTCGTTTAAATTCGTTAGTATTGTAATTCGGTATTTCGGATGCATCCGAATGTCCGAATAATGAAAATTTCGTCCGAATTTCGATTCGGAACTAAACGAAATGCACATGTCTAGAAGTTATACCGGGACAAGCATTCGGGCGTTAACTGATTGATGAGAGTGGGGTTTGCGCAGCCCTAACAGTACCGGTGAGTTTGATTTATATTCTTACCACTGTACGACTCTCTTATCTTTCGGTTGACGGCTGGATTCTGTCGGTATGCTGAGACTGTCTTAGAGGCAGGTATTTCCTCGCCTGAGGTTGTTTAACGAACCTGTCAATGGGTTTCTGCTGACTGTATTTGTTCACTGTCTGCCATTCTTTGGGCTACGAAACTCAGCAGTCTAAAAGTGCTACATGTGTGAATGTGTGTTCTCATTTCCAGACGAGCTGTCGGCTTCTGGAATGAGATGGGTTATTGTGGCAGTCGGTTATAGGACGGTTACTCAAGGATTTGTCGGATCTTTAAAAGGAAATCTCAGCTGCTGGCGTTGCAGTCTGAAAGCATTACAGATGTGTCACCCCCAGATGTGCTGTCGGCCTCTGGGAGGTAACTGTAATGACGGCCTTTAACTGGATTGTGAAGGGGGTGATGTCTGCCCCTGGGGTTATCTTAGCCTGCTGAAATTTTGCAGTTCGAAGAGTGGCAGGTGTAATGTCCTGTCGTGAGTGTATTTGTGATTTACTGTTTGCTACGTTGCTCCCTATTACCCCTGATGTGTTTGTTCTTGTTCTGAGATTAACCGTACATTAGTCTTATGTGCCCCCACCGAAGGAATTTGTTGATAAGAACACTGAGAAAAAATATTAACCCCTTGGTTGAGAGAGAGAAAAGAAAGTGATATTGTAAAGAAGGAGAGAAGAAGATGTTGAAATAGTTAACAAAGTTGAAAGAAGTGGCGAAAGTTATGTTGCTGAAGAAACAGGGAGAAAAATCCTGTGTGATAAAGAAAATTGGATAAAGGAAGTTAAGAAAGATGGCGATTGTATTATGTATGTGTATCACAGAGCTGATGATATGTTGGAACTTGAAACAAAGGAGGGGAGGGACAGCACTGCCCTCCGTCTAAAACCACTCCTTTCTCACCACCCAAGCACAACCCACTGTGACAACTCAGCCCGGCGGCCATCTTAGTGCACCCATGCCTTCACTTTCTACCCAGTCCAGTGCACTTCCTGCCGGCGGCCATCTTGGTACACCCAGTAAGCTTAAACAGCCTGTACCCAGCCCTCCCTGTTTTAAACCAAGATGGTTCATACCACACACCTGTCTTCCCCAATACGGGAGCATCACATTCCCAGGCCGGATATGTTAATGATGAAGAAGCGTCTGAGTGGGAAGCCCAACAGCAGGCAGCAAGGCCACCCACTGATTTAACCCCCAATCCGGCTCCGGACTCACAGTTCCGAGAGGATCTCAAACACATGCTGGCAACCGTAAAGAACAGTGCCCCTTGCCAGCCCCTGCCCCAACAACAGTCTCGGTTACCAGAAGGGGCACCAGTGATGTATGTCGCTTTTACTCTATCACAAGCAGCGGCCTTAGTGACAAGTCTGCCTGACCCAGAGAAGCAGCCAATTCCCTTCTACCACAGGATAGTGCAGATACAAGAAACTTACTCAGCTGCCTGGAGAGACTTGATCAGCCTATGCCAAATCAAAGCAGGATATGTCTTTTGGCCAGTCATGCAGACGGCCTTCAATGATGCCAGCCTGACAAGTGCCACTTCCTACACCTCAGGCGTGGAGTTCTGTGCACAACTCCACGACTGGGCAAAGGAGAAGTTGACGGATCAGAAGACCACAATCCAAGATATTACCCAAGATAAAGGGGAGTCTGTGAAGAAGTATCATGCTAGACTCATAAAGGCACACACACACATGTTATCAACTGCTTTTGTTTCAGGGCTCAGAGAGGATATCAGAAAAGGCCTGATGGTGGCCCGCCCTGAAAACCATTCAATGAAAATGTCTGATTTATTGTTGGTGACCAGAGGTATAGAAAATCAAAAAGGTAAAAAAACAACGCCCCTCATGGTAACCCATGACGAAGATCCCGCCTACACTAGTCCACCACCACTGCCCAATACCAGGGAAAGGATCACCTGTTACAACTGTGGGAAACGGGGTCACTTCAGAAAAGAATGCAGAGCCCCAAGATGTCCCAGACGAAAAACCTACCACTTTCCTCATTGACAGGGGTGCAGCCAAAAGTGTGTTGAGGGCGGTGAACCTGCCTAATAGTTCTTTCCTTTCCACTATTGATGTTTCCTGCGTAGGAATGGATGGGGTGCCCCGCTCCAGTCCACTTCCTGATTTGCTTGCCAGATTTGTGGTGTCCTCTACATGTCCCTTGAATCTACTAGGAGCTGATGTGTTGTCCAGACTACAGGCCTCAATCAGGACACGCCTGAAGGGGGGATGAAGTTACATACTCCCCTATCTTTAGAAGACTCATCTGCCTTGTGTTCTCTGCCTCTCCTGATGACACTTAATGAAGAAAAAACTTCAAGTTCAATACTGCAGAAAGTACTTGACAGAATCCCTGCGTGCCTATGGTCCACAGGACCGGAAGGCAACGGTCACTTAAAGGTGCCACCAGTTTCAGTCAAGCTAAAAGAGGGCGCATCATTGCCCCGGAAACCACAATAACCCCAAGAAGAGAACCCCTAAAGGAGAACCAGGTACCTGCTGTGGATGCCTTTGACTGCAAAATACCTCACAGAGGTGGACCTTACAAACGTTTTCTTCAGTGTCCACCCTCATCCCTCCTGCTGGTACCTTTTTGCATTCATCCACGGAAAGAAACGGAAACATACCTAAACAGTTGTGCCACAAGGGGTACAGAACTTTCCAAGCCAGTCTGCAAAAACTATGGCTATCATCCTTGACACATGACAAGAGGAACAGCCGGAAGTGATTCTCTTCCAACATGTTGATGACCTTCTCCTTTGTGCAGCTGACTTACCCCCTGTTGAAGTCACCTCAGAAAGCCTGTTGTGCTATCTTGTCAACCAGGGCTGCAGAGCCTCAAAGCCCAAATTGCAGTGGTGCTCAACACCTGTCATTTTTCTTGGACTAATTTCCGAGTGCAGAGCATGATTCCAGAAGCCTTCCTACTGATGCTCTGCAATCAGACCCTTCCAGATGTCTCCTGAAGAAATATCTAAAGTTTGAAGCCTTTAAGTGCGCCACCCCCGGCGCTAGGGCTCCCAGCCTACGGCAAAACGCTCAAGTTCTTTGTATCCGAACGTCTGGGACATGCTGCAGGTGTACTCACCCAATCACACGGCATCAGCCTACGCCCTGTAGGATATTATTCCTGTCGACTGGATGTGGTAGCAAGAGGAGGCCTATTGTGTCTGTGAGCTGGCTTTGCTACACAAGCCTTGCTTGACAAAACTTTGAACTTGGTCCTCGGACACTGCCTCGTTCTGCTTGCTCCCCATGACGTTGTTGCCATATTCAACCAAGATCCAGCCGAAACACTAGTCTACTACCAGACACTTGAGACTCCTGTGTTCCCTCCTACTGGACAGCATTACTCTATTAAGTTGTCAAACACTGAACCCTACCACCCTTCTTCCACTTCTCGAGGGGGGAAAGGAGGAGGAGGAGTAGAGTCTTGACTTGTTACCCCATGACCACACAGGACACGCGGTTACCACTGAAAACACTGTTCTACAAGATGAAGCCTTACCACTGGTGATGTCTGCACAGGAGGCAGAGCTGTAAGCACTTACTACAGCATATAAATGGGCAGAGGGAAAAAGAGCCAACATTCATATGGACTCAAGATATGCTTTCAGCATTGCCCATGATTATGGTGTTATCTAGGACAGAGGATTCCTGATGGCTGCAGGAACACTTGTGAAAACTTGATTGAAGCCTTGCTTCTCCCAACCCAAGTGACTATTCTGAGTAAAGCACACGACAAAATGAACTCAAAGGAAGCTTAAGGCAATCATCGAGCCAATACAGCTGCCAAACAGACAGCTGGTGGTCCACGGGAAGTGGACAGCAGGGTGGTAGAAGAAGACCACCCCGTGCTTACCTTACAGACTTTCCCAGTGGACAGAGTTTATCTAAAAGAACTACAGGAAACAACAAGTGCGGATAAGAAGGAAAGCTGGAAACGGAGAGGAGCAACTCTCAGAAATGGACTATTCGAGTGCAACAAGAAGCCTTGTCTACCCAGGAGTATGTACCCAGCCGTGGTGCAATGGGCACATGGAGCTGCCCACTTGACAAAGACTTTTATGAACTCTCTTATCAACAAGTGTTGCACCAAGAGTTACTCCACTGACCGACAGCTTCTGCAGATCATGCATTATCTGCACCAAATGTAACCCAGGATGCACAGAAGAAGCACAGAAGAAGCACAGAAGAAGCACAGAAGAAGCACCTGGCAAAAGCCCTATACCCCATTCCAGAGGATGCAAATTGATCATTCTCAAGTGCCAAGAAGTGGCAGATTTGAATACGCCCTAGTGGAAGTGGTCATGACTGCCAGGACCACAGCTAAGAAACTACTGAGTGAGATAGTATGTAGATTTGGGGTCCCAGAGTTGATATTGAGAGATCAGGGACCAGCCCTAACAACAACCCTTACTAAAGAGATTTGGGCAGCACTGGGGGTTCAGTTGGCACTACACATCCCATACCACCCTCAAAGTAGCGGGAAGGTAGAAAGGATGAATGGGACACTAAAAACAGGATGTTAAAGATGGCCCAAGAGACTAACATAAGTTGGCCCATTGCCCTGTTCAGTGTCAGACACACCCCCGGGGGAAACATGCCCTATACCCTTATGAAATTTTGTTTGGTTCAGCTCCCAGACTTGGTTGTTACTTTCCACAACAGTTACAGTTACAGTCTGATGTGTTGACTAATTATGTAACCACTTTATCACGAGAATTAACCTGAATGCATGTCCAGGTGTTTTCTTCCATTCCAGATCCTGAATTAGATACAGGAACACACCAACTACTGTCTGGAGATCCTTGAGCCAAGTTATGATGGTCCATTCCAAGTTTTGCTGACCACAGCTACCTCAGTCAAGTTGGCCAGGAAGAACACCTGAATGCACGCTTATCACTGCAGGAGAGCGTGTTTTCGGGTGCTGCATATCCTTTTTCTGTTTGATCTAGGGGGGAGGGGCCCAGGAGGTGGCCATCACAAAAATGATAACATAATTACGTTTTGGTGTAACTCTTCAGGTACACATGTGACCACCTTTACCTTAGATTACGGTGACATAGTACCTTGTCCGTTTGACCCTTCATGGTGATGCCATTGGTACAGTGATATCCCTGACGGTAAGGACATATATGTATGCCACACAGACAGTTACTGGGGACAGAGTTGTGGTTTCTGTGGGGGCCAGTGGGTTGGAACCCAGGGCCAGACTGGGCGACCACAGAGTGCATTAGACAAAAAAGATGAAAATAGAAAGCCCCCATATCCTAACCAAAGATACCCCTGATACATACACTGACCCAGGCCCTATCAGGGAACCCTATATTAACCTGTGCACTGCAAGCCAGCAGTGCTGATCAACCACTGTGTGTTAGCCTCTGTGTGTACTTGCTATGTTTCCTACATCTGATTTCTGTTACCGACTTTGGCCTGTTCCCGACCATCCCTGTTTGCCTGTGACCCTGATGTTCCAGCCTGCTGCCTCCTTCCTCTTCTCCTGTAGTCTACCGTGAGCGTGAGCTGTGAGACCCTGGGGGCCGCGACCTGGAGCCAGACTGCAGCGCAGTCCATCCTTACCATTAAAGGCTCTGGTGAACACCTGCTGGCTCTTAGACTCCGCGCCCTGGGGAATCTATGCTCTAGCTCCCAGTGGGATCTGTGTCAATGATCCAGTAGACCTGCTTCCTGAACCTCCCAGGGTACAATCCGCAGCAGTCAGCCATAGGGTCCACTACCTTGCGGTGCACTCCTGATCACCCAGCCTCTAGGTGACCTGACACTACACATATTATAACCAACAGAGATTTGTAAATTACACTAAAGATGCCCTCCAGGGAATTGCTGACCAGTTAGCCCCCACTTCCTACATGACATTCCAGGACCGGATGGCCTTAGACATGGTGCTAGCTGGGAAAGGAGGTGTTTTGTAAAATCATAGGAAAAAACGGGAACCTGTTGTACATACATTCCTGATAATATTGGCCCAAATGGTAAGGTTACTCTAGCTATAAAGAAATTAGAAGATCTGTCACTGGAGTTGAAGAAGAACTCAGGTATCACAGACCCATGGGACCAATATTTTAGCTGGATGAGTGGGTGGCAGAAGGTGCTCGCCCAGATACGGGTAAGGGTATTAATAATCCTGGTTCTTTTAGCCCTGATTGTATGCTGTATTCTACCTTTTGTAAAAAGTTAATGAGCAAGGCTGTAGACAATAGCACACCTACATTTCTCCACCAAGAAGAAGAGGACCTCCTTATGATGGAAGATGACAAACCCTTCACTCCTCTACAGTCACTGCCTGTCCAAAATCTCACAATCCTATAGGGTTATAGGGATAGATAGCGCCTGACTGCACCTCTCCAGCTGTATCGAGGAGGGAAGTGAACAGTTGCTGCCCAATTCTATATACAGCCTAAAAGAGTTGCTGAGGAGAAGGGCCAGGCCAAAGTGGGACCTTTAGTATTAGGGACAGAAAAGAGAAAATAGTCATTTTAGGGGGGATTGTGAAGGAATGTGATGTAGATAATAATAATAGTAATCTGAAAATGTCTATTTTCTTATGTGCATACATATTTTTCTCCTTACTCATTATATAAGTATACAGGTTTGCTCTGTTCCTATATTTTCTCAAGATGGCGGGTACCCCCTACATCCCACACATCAGAAGAACGCGGAACTGAAGATAAAACCAAAGATCAGCCAGACCTCGTTATGAAGATTCTCCATTTTCTTTTTCTATCTTAACCAATGAGATGTACCTATTAGACTAACATAGCAATGACGTATTTGTGTGTATAAAACATTAGCACCGCCTTGAATAAATTAGAAGTGTAAAAAGTAACGGTGCTGAGCGTGTCTCAGAGTGTTTACTTTTATATGCATGCATATCAACACTTTTCAAATTAGAGACAGCAGCAGATAACCTTGGGCTCGATTGGAGCTCTTAATCATTTCCTTAACACTTTCAGATCATGTATGTGTAAGGGATTTTTTTTCACGCAGGAGATGCAAAGTGTGTTCCCAACTGAATAGTCGAATTAGAGAATTAACAGAATTCACCTCCACTGGTAATCATAAAACTTTTAAAATTTCAGAATTCATTACATGTAACACCACACACGTGGTGTATGTGTTACAATGTCCTTGAAACTTGATGTATGTGGGGCAGACAAAGAGGAAATTGAAAATACAGATCTCAGAACACATACATAATATTGAGATCGGGTTCAAGTACCACAGTGTATCTTTACACTTTAAAAAGTATCACAATCAGGACCCGTCTGGTCTCAAATTTTGGGGGGTAGACCATATACATCCGAACTGGAGAGGATCGAATTTAGTACGTGAAATATCTGAGAGAGACTCGATGGATATCTTATGAACACGTTGACACCTAGTGGAATGAATATAGAACTGGATGTCAACTGTTTTATTAGTGATTATTAGCTCAGATGAGTGTCATTTCATCTTCCTTCGAGGGTAGATGAACTAATACAGAGCCCAGGACTTGATTAGCGATTTCATTGTAATTAGTTTCAATATATCATATTGTAATGTATATCACATATTTTTAGGGGTAGTTAGGTTACAGGATAGTGAGGGATTCCATCCTTGATGAAAGCCTAGTCTCTTATATATAATATTGCACCATTAATAACTTTGTTTTATGCATATATCATTTTTTTTATATAAATGTAAAATTTTATGTTTTTTTATGAACACTTTATTGATGATTAAGCCATTATTGTCAAATTAATCGTTGTATAAACTTATTGGTTTATCGATGGATTTTTAGTGAATGGTATTGTATTTCATCAGATTAAGTTGAATGATGTACCGTGCATAAATATGAATAACATCATAGCTGAAGGGGCATCGGCAAGTTTGCAGTGTTCTGTCCTATGTTCCGGACAAGCACTGTGTTGGAACAGGTGAGCCGGCCTCTTTGGCTTTTTGATACTGACAGCTATGATATGTTAGCCAGATGGTGGAAGTCCAGTCGGTGTCTGTTACCGGGGTATACATGGGGTTAATAGCTTGCATTAGGTCAGTATATAAGATTGGCAAGTCGCTTCGTTAGGCCACACCCTCAGATGATGTAGTTGATGACGAAAAGTTTCAGCGTTGGGCCAAACGACTGCCAGTTGTGAGGTCAGCATGCAGTTCGGAACACGGCTTTTGCTATTACGAGAGCAGAGAGGCGTGCGGTAGGAGACACCGCCTTGGTTTTTACCCGTCTGGATGTATGCTGATTTCATTTGTTGAATGCTGTTATGAAATTTGTTTATAGTAAGTGCAAGTCCTAAAAGGGGGGGCATGTTTTAATAAAGTTTTTAAATGGAATTACGCTATGGATCTTTTTCTTTTGCTTTGGAATGAGATCCATCCCCTGGTCTGCAATTGAGTATGAGGTGAAATCCATTCAGAGTGAATATCTGTGATTGGTGTTGATGCTTATTTCCCAGCATTGTCTGGAAAGAGTTTAATCACAAGGGGGTTTATCCATCCCCCCCTTCGTCTCACGTGTGGAGCTGTTGGTGGCAGGTCATCACTGCAAATGTGTTGAACGAGATCTACTTCCTACTTCGTATCTGGCTGGACTTTCACTATATATACAGTTGGGATATTATAAAATACATTTCTCCTACTCCATAAGCGCTTGTATTTGGAAGGTCTGGTTTTGGATATAGTGCTACATACATGTTTGTTTTTTTGGGTTTAATACTGCTTTAAATGTCATGCATCAGTGCTGTTTTGAGGTCTGCACCTTGTGATCAGATGCTTTCAAAAATCTGTTCTGCAAAACTCTGTCAGACATTTTTCTTAAAAGCACAGAATCCAGTGAGCTTAGGAAAAGTGGTGCCCTGATTAAAGATGGCTATACACATCAACATCCCCAGACAGCCATTAAAATATGGAATATGGTATCTGCTTCTTTTTCGGTCAGACGAGGCACTTGTCAGAGCTGTCCCTCTTTCACCCACAATTTTTGCCCTTATGATGGGACCTACTGCAGTAGCCTTCTGCACTAATCCTTAAATTAAAGGCTAGGTACTCCATAAACTTGAGGAGGAAGTTGCATTATATGCAGATGACATGCTCCTGTTCCTACAAGATCCAAATATTTCCAAGAGATCTGTCCTGATGACTCTGGATGAGCACTTGGTTCTTTCAAGTCCCAAAATTAACTGGGGCAAGTCTCAGATCCTCCCTCTCAACCCTGTATCGCAAGCGGACCGAGAGGGATTGCTGCCTCTTCAATGGGTGACTAAATTTAAAATATCTTGGTATTCAGGTGGCTAACGATGTAGGAGACTTCATTCAATTTAAATTTTTACCCCTCTTGCAACTTTTGAAATCCAGGTTGGAGGCTTGGAAATCCTTACCTCTAGCTCTCGTTGGTGAAATTAACCTAATCAAAATTTAAGTTATTTCATGTCTTGCTATATGTTGTTAGAAATGCTCCAGTCTGCCCCTGTTTAAACCTCTTAATGCTCTGTTTTCCTTTTAGTGGAATAAAAGCACGTGGACTTGGTCTGACTACCCTGAAACAGCCTTTAGATTCCGGGGGCTTAGACCTCACAAACTTTTTCCAATATTTCTTAGCTGGGTAACTGCTGCATGTACACAACTAGCTTATGTTTTTGAAGGATAATGCGTCAGTTGTGGTAGAGGCCATGGTTTTGGGCTTGTATGAAGCGCTACAGTCCCTTTTACAGGGCCCCCTTATCCTCTTACTCACACACTGTGGGCCACCATCAGGGCATGGAATAGAACTCTGGTGCTTCCATTAATCCATTCTAATCACTGCTCGCCTCAGACCCTCCCTATGGAACAATCTGAATCTTCACCACCTCTTTCAATTCCCTGAGCCTGTAGTCTGGGCATCCAAAGGTGTTACGGTCTTGAGGGACCTGTTTTTTGATGGTAAATACCCTGCATTCAATGAATTGAAATCTAAGTATAACCTCCCTAACTGGTACCCCCCTTTTCTTTTTTTTTTTTTTTTTTATTAATATATGAAATTAAGTCACACTTGTCCTTTCCAGTGTAATCTAGCCTCACTCCTTCTGTCATCCACCAGCATGGAAGTGCTCTTATGTGATTGGTCACCTAAGGCCCACTCAACATTGCATAAGGCTTTGCAACAGTCCAATCTCACGTGGCTTAGATAGATGTAGGTAAGCCTGGACCATAGACCTGCCTAGATAATGACTGGGATGACATATGGCAGTATCTATATCATCATTTTTTTGGGCCAGAGATAGGCTTGTGCAATTTTAACATTGTCCATAGATACTAACTTACTCCAGCTAGATTTGGTAACTTCTCAGCTGACCATTCTAATGCATGCTGGAAACAATCCAGCTTAAATGCTAATTTAATTTATATTTTCTGGACATGCTCCATTAGAGGTTTACTGGTCCCAGGTGCTTCAATTTATGTTTACGGTAACCACTATTTGAGCATCCCAAAATTTGTCATTCTGCTGCTGATTTGTGGAATCCCTAGCCCAGAAAAGGGTGAGTAGAACATTCCTTGGTTTATTATTGTACTTTGCCAGGAAAACTATTGTTTTACATTGGAAGTCTCCCACACCACCAACCTTAACTGGCTGGAAGACATTGTTAATTTCTGTACTTCCTCTATACAAGGCTACTTACAATAGTAGAGGATGCCCCTCTAAATTTTGAGAAAGTCTAGTGGCAACTTAAGCCTGTGCATATCCTCCTTAGTGTATCATAGTTTGATGGATGTCTCCTCTGCTGTATGCGGGCCCCTAAAACTGCATTCACACCTGAGCGTTACATTTTCAGGCAGAGGCGCGCGCTTTTTGCCACATTTTTACACAGGTCAAAAGGTCACCAATGTAAAAAGCAGAAAAACTCCTGTAATCTGCCCAAAAAGAAGCTCATGTACTTTTTTTTTGAGCTTCAGGCTTTTGCTTCAGGCTACAAAACGCTCAGATGTGAACAGGGGCCATTTAAACGAATGGGATTTTGCTTGTTGGGCGTTTTTCAGGTGTTTTTTCTGGCGTTTTACGAGCTGAAAATTTTCAGGTGTGAATGTACCCTTAAGCTGACTTTGTTTATATATGAAGGACATCTTCTGCTGTTGTGAGGCTTTATAAGATTTGACCTTTCTATGTATCATTGGAGCAGTAGGCCTGGGCTTACATCTGTGGTTCCATGTAGCTGAACTTGACTATTGATCTTTGTGCTCTTTTGGTGACAGTGATTTGATGGACTGTTTGGTGAAATGGACACAATTGACTTTTAATTTGTTAAACCAGCGCTATTGTACTATTTTGTTCTTGTTTTGTAAAACTCCATAAAATAAAATTTCTGAAAAAAAAAAGCTGGTTATACTAGTATTTCATTTGAAATGTTTTGATTTTAGGAACGTTCATTTGATTTTATAATATTATTAGTGGGTTCAAATTTGATTTTGATTTTTTACCACCGTAATGGGAAAATTCAAAGGAGCACGGTGAAACTTCTTCTTTTTTACGTATGTAGTTTTCAATCAGGAAATTACGTTCATTTCAAAATCGAATGGTAAAAACAAACATTTTTGAATGACATTCGTCCAGTCATTGTACAAAGAATTTCTACTAGTGTGTGCCTAACCAGCCAATCAATTTGGTTTATCATTATTGGTATTATTGGCTTTTCTGAGGGTTTTATGTACTTCCTTTTTTTCAGGAACTAGTTATGGCTTTTCATCTTAATGCATTCTATAGTGGTGAGTTTGAGACTGTACATTGGTGTTTTAATATCTACTTTTTAGGATCCAGTGGCGATTAAAACAGTGTTGCCTTGCACCACATTTAATTTCCTGGATATTGCTATCCATAGGCATAGCTTGAAGCTTGTGGGTCTTGTTGACCTGGCCCCCCACTGCTACCCACGGCTTTCACCGCATGTTAAGATACTCTCACCATGCACCAAGATACTTCAAGTGGCTAAAGTTATTTCAAATCATTTTATACATATTGAGAGGGTAATTCAAAAGCATTAGGAGAAACTATCAACATTTTGACATACCTCTTCAGTTCTATTTTGAATACCTGCATACAGGGTTTGCAGAGACCTACCTGGAGAGATTGTCTGCACAGCCAGCGATTATCGACAGTGATCATTGCTGGACGCACACAAACTGCGTTCAGCAGTGATCACCACAGGTAATCGCTGCCTGTACAGAGAGCTGCAAATAGATGCAGCCACCGGCAACCTGTCATTATTGTGAACAGGGCTGGCGGGCGCACCTAGCTGCTCAAAGCCTCGGCAGGAATCAGAAGACCAGCCTAAATCCCCGGAGTGAATGTAACCTTAGACTCCTGCAAAAAACAATCAACGAACCACCTTTTGTTTAATGCTTATCACAAACAAGTATACTATTCATATCCTTAAGCTGTTCGTGTACTTTTTGGGCATAATGTTGTCTATAACGCTTTGCTTACACAACTAGCATTGTCTATGCAACTGGGTATTTGTTGTTTAGAGGACTCTGTAGAAATCTTTCGGGCTTCATATAAAATTTATCAAAATCGATGTTTTCACACATAATTTAAAACTGTTAGTGTCCTTTTTAGGCGTTTGCTCAGCTCCTCTGAACGCTTTTTCTCCTGGCAGGAGTAAAGATGCCTAAAAAGTCGCACAATGAAAAACCCGTTTATGTGCGCTCACATCCGTTTACACATTATTGCATTCTGTTGGCCATTTTTTCTGACCAAAAGCTCCTCTCCTGAACATATGGGTGATTTATTTTATTTGTATTTTTTGTTTTGCCTGTAAGTGCTCCTCTTCTAAAATGCCTGTAAACACCTATTGTGCATGGACACATAGGCTAACATAGAGGTGTATTTCCAGGCATAAAAAAAAAAACTTCAAACTCCTGTAAGAGTCAATTTGTTAAACCCAGTGTGCATCCCATGAGCCCTTGGAAAGATATACACCGTGCCTTTTGCATGTGATTCTCACTTTTTGGTTAAGCTGTTACTGAAAAGACTTCTGAAGCCATGTTTCTGTGCTGCTAATGGAGCCAATATTAAATTTAACATGCCATACGAACTCTGCAATAGTATCAATCTGTTCTTCTGTATATTGTAGCGGTCTCCCCAACCTCTTAAGGGCTTATAGTGACCTCCAGAGTCAGAGAGAGCTGACATTCCTCCTCAGGTGCAGGTTACTAGGCAAAGTGGGTGTAGTGCAAGATGGAATGATTTGCGACAGTCCCTTTTGTAAAAATGAACAAAGTTTTATTTCTCTTAACAGAAACGGTGGGAGAGAGGGTTAGGGCTTAGGACACCCTTAGGTAAATTCAACAGCAATTAGGCAAACTCCGTAGACAAAAATTGAACTAGGCAGACAGCAATACAGATAAAGGGCCTTTAAGCTGAATCCAGCAATCTGTATCTTGTAGAGAGAGAGTATCACCGCTCCAGGTGGGTCAGATCAAGGTAAAAGGCATCTCCTTCAGTCTAGAAGTCCAGGTGCTGGCAATGCTATAGCAGTTAGACATCATTGAAATTCTGGACAGCCGCACTCCAAAAATATTTGATTTTATTCAATAAGGTGTCATCCAAAATACAAGTCACAGCAAAGTGGAACAAAGCTTACGCGTTTTGCACTACAAGGAGTGCTTAGTCATAGCTATGGCTCCTGTGTTTTTCCGTGTTCAGAACAATACCACAGCAAAATGAAATTTCTAAAGGAAAAAAAGTCATTCAAAACTGCTCGCGGCTGTAATGTATTGTCAGGTCCCGGCAATATAGATGAAAATCATTGAAAAAAACGGCACCCCCCCCCCCAAGCCAATACCAGGCCAATACCAGGGAACCCCGCATCCAATTTTAAAAAAAATGGCGTGGGGGTCCCCCAGGCAATATATACTCTGCAAAAAATTGGGCCTTAGGTGTTGGTGGTACCAGAACACTGTAAGCCCTCACAGTTATTCTTGTTGGGCGCAGGAACAGGCCCTGCTGTGAAATATTAGATCAAAAATTGTAATTACATGCTCCTGTTAAACAGGGGCAGAAAAATTAGGCTGTGGTGGTGCCACAACACTGTAACCCCTTACAGATACTCTTGTTGGGTGCAGGAACGGGCCCTGCATTGAAATATTATATCAAAAATTGTAATTACATGCCCCTGTTAAACAGGGGCAGAAAAATTGGGCCTTGGGTGGTGGTGGTGGTGCCCTAAACCAAAATATTGTTGGAGGAATAAGATAGTCACTCAGCATAAGCAGTCTTCAAGGGATCCCACATCCATAGAAAATTCAATCAGTTACATCGGCATCAGGTGCTTGATTCATTTTTATGAATGTGAGCCTTTCAATGGAGTCTGTGGACAGGCGCACTCTATGATCCGTTACAAACCCTCCAGCAGCACTGAATGTGCGTTCAGCAAGAACGCTGGATGCAGGACAGGCCAGTAGCTCAATTGCATATTGAGCAAGTTCTGGCCAGTGGTCCATCCTCAAGACCCAGTAACTCAGTGGATGCTCTGTTGGAAAGGTCTCCAAGTCTGCTCCTGCCCCTAGATATTCCTGCACCATGTAATGCAGACGCTGGCAATGGTTGCTTGAACCAATCAGACCTTGGTGCTGAGGACTGAAAAATTGTTTAAAGGCATCGGTCAGCGGGCCACCTTCTTCACCGCTCTTCCTCTGACTGAACAAAGCCTCAGCAACACGTTGTCCAGCACCAGAAAATTGTAACCTCCCAGGGTCTGGAAATGCATTGCACAAACCTTTCTTCATGGCCTACTGAAGATGTTTCATCCTCTGCTCCCTCTGCGAAGGCAGGATGAGTTCTGCAACCTTACCCTTGTAACGTGGATAAAGAAGGGTTGCCAGCCAGTAATGATCTCTCTCCTTAATACCATGAATCCTAGGGTCCTTTTGCAAGCTTTGCAGAATCAGGGAAGGCATGCAGTGTAAGTTTGCAGAAGGATTTGATTCTGAGTCCTCTGGGTCACTAAGGATCACATGATCCGTAACAACCTCCTCCCAGCAACGTACAACTCCTTGGGTTTCTGGGGACTAAGAACCATCCCTTGAAGACTGCTGCTGAATGTTATCCTCTTCCCTCCTCTTCTTTTTCCTTTGTGTTTGGCGGGCCCACAGGAATACTATCTGGACAAAGGGGGCCTTGAGAGGTAAAGAAGTCCTCCTCTTCCTCCACGAAGCGTGTGCTCCAACAGGAAGACAAGAGGGACAGTGTCACTGATGCATGCATTGTCACTGCTTACCATCCTCGTGGCCTCCTCAAATGGTGACAGGACAGTGCATGCATCCTTGATCAGTAGCCACTGGCGTGGCGAAAAGAAGCCAAGCTCCCCTGACCCTGTCCTGGTGCCATACTCGCATAGGTACTCATTGATGGCCCTCTGCTGTGTGGGCAGCCGCTTCAGCATTGCCAACATTGAGATCCACCTGGTGGGCATGTCACAAATGAGGCGGTTGGTGGGCAGGTTGCATTCCCTTTGCATATCAGCCAGCTGAGCACTGGCATTGTATGACCGGCGGAAATGACCACAGACTTTTCTGCCCTGCCTCAGGAGATCCTGTAAGCCTGGGTACCTGCTCAAGAACTGCTGCACCACCAAATTCAGGACGTGTGCCAAACATGGAACATGGATCAAGTGTCCCTGTCGGAAAGCAGAGAGAAGGTTGGTGCCATTGTCGCATACAACCATTCCTGGCTGAATCTGGTGTGGCGTCAAGCACCTCTGAGCCTGCCCCTGCAGAGCTAACAGAATCTCTGCCCCAGTGTGGCTCCTGTCCCCTAAGCAAACCAACTCAAGCGCCGCATGGCATCTTTTTGCCTGACTGCTTGCGTAGCCCCTTAAACGCTTAGGGAGCACCACTGGTTCAGAGGACAAATCTGCAGTAGGGAAATTTGCCTGCTAGAATCAGATGGTGGTGTACTGCTAGCAGATTGGCTGCAAGTACTTGGGACACCTATTGCTATACCTTCATTCCTCTCAGTGCGGGTTTTTGAGAGGACTGGAGGTATAGTGGGGTTGGAGATCCCAGATGAGGAGCAAGGAGAAGTCTGCCTTTTTCTTTGCTGTGGGTCTTTCAAGTGCTGTTGCCAACGGACTGCATGGCAGGTCGTCATATGTCTGGTCAAGCATGTGGTGCCTAAGCGGCTGCTGTTCTGGCCACGCTTGATCCGCTTCAGACATAGGTTGCAAACAGCAATGGTGCGATCTGCTGCACATGTGTCAAAAGGCCCACACCAAGGAACTTTTAAAAGTCAACGGGGAGTCAGCAGTGTCCTGCACCTGTGGATCTCTGTGGTGTGATGCAATAGGGTGGCTGCCCTTAAACTGCTTCCTAGAGGACATCCTGCCTCATTGGAGATCTCCCATCTCCCAGACACTGTGGTCGAATAATTCTGGGGACTCCGTGCATGATAATGGGGCTACGGAAGGAGTGACTGTGGACAAGGAGCCAGTGGAATAGGCCGATTTGGCAGCTGCATGGGAAGGCAACAGTTTTGTTATCTACTCCACCAACTCTTCTGCATATTCTGGCTCTGGCTCACAGCAAGCAGCAGAAAAAAAGGACAAGCCTGCCCCGTGGCCACCTGCAGAGGATGCACCATGTCCACGACCACCACTGTTGACTGTAGACACAGAGGCTGCTTGCCCTCTTTTAGTGGCC